>NC_059381.1:4491527-4727274 GCF_019703515.2 Myxocyprinus asiaticus | reverse complement strand
ATTATTATGGAACTATTTCAGAATGCATCATGTTGTCCACCAGATGCGCAACCCACTTTAATTAACCCTGCCGCTCACACTTTACCAAAGATAAAGACTATTGTGCAACAAGCAGCCCTATTTTTATCTGAAAAAATCCTGATCTATATTGATAATCATCGGGTAAATTTTCCGATTATCGATACATGAAAACGGCATTGATCCCAAGCCTACCTAAAAAATTTCTAGGAAAAGTGATTTAGAAAGTAACTTAATAGTAGAATAATTAGTAGTGTGATTACTTTTTAGTTAAAGTAATAGGTAAAGTAATCTGCTTACATTTTAGAGAATACATTTTTATTGGATTACTTATTTTGAGTAACTAACCCAACACTGGCAATAATACTGTTTAAGACATAAAAACGTGCAATTACAAAAAGTGAGGTCCAGATGTCTGAGATCATTGCGAAAATGCTTTTATTTAGCATTTTCTAATTTAATACAATTTATGTCAATTTGTGTAAATTTAACATGGGTTTCAAAATTAGTATTTGGTATTTCTCCCTTTTGCTTCAATGACAGCATGCACTTGAGCTGGCATGGATTACACAAGTTTGTGCAAAACCTGATGATCCATGTTATTCCAGCATGATTGTACTTGTGTGCTTCAATGGAATCATGGAAATATGACCTTTTTGTACAACGTTAAATTTAATGTCACAAATGTTCTTACACTGGTTTAGTAACTTAAACTTAAGTAGATTGTGCAGAATCTTAATATTTCTTGTTTATTTTATGTCATAATGTTTTTTATTTTTTTTAATTTGTTTTTAATTTTTTTATCCTAAAACTGTCTGTTTATTTACAGGTTTAAGTTAGATTTGAAATCACAGATTTTCAATGTGGTCTCAGATTTTTGGATCCTACTGTACTTCATGAAATAGTCAGAAATCATAAAACAAATCTGGTAAATATTCTGTGCTTGCAGTTTTTATTTCTGCCCAGTAAAAGAGTAGCAGTTATGTGACAAGTTAAATTATAACAGTAAATGTCCACTCCATCATACTGAACTTACCAGTTATTTTGAATTTTGAACTCATACACTGGGAAAATCCACTGGGGCATGTTACTGTAGTTTCTTCGCAAGAACCCGTAAGGTTTTGTATGCACAAGTTACATTGTAGAGAGTATCCTAGAGAGAGAGAGAAAGACATTCAATGACCTCTGTATGCGTACCAATAATTAAATAGACTAGCATTAAATACTCCTAGATGTTTTTATACCTCCAGTGAAAAGAATGAAAAGCAGCACAAAAGAGACTTGTTGATCCATCTTTGGTGAAGAGGAGAATGAACTAACACTGTGCATATTTCAGGGGGCAATTTATAGCTGATGACAGGGGTTGGGTCTTGATGAGGAAATGAAACATACAATAGAATGAAAGATCATAATTAAATATATAGGGGTGTATTTTAGGAATAGAAACTTAGACCTAGATAAACTAAGGGGAGAATTACTTCATAAGGAACTTACAGGTTTAAGTCAAACATGACTTTGCATAATTTATGTAATCAATTAAAACAGAAGTCTTCTTTTATTCATAAATCATGCAATGTAACTTGTATTTAGGTGGAATGTATCCTACTGCACCCTTAAAATCAAGTAAACTAGTGCGATGTTTTAAACAACTTAATACTGTATACAATAAATATAAGTAATCATCTTGAAATGTAACTACATACAGCACAACTATTCTGCTCCAAGTTCTTAACCATGAAATTCTTGTAAAACCAGTGCTGCACTTTGAACCGTTGGGTGTCTTATCAAAAGATTGAGCATATCACATCCTGTTTATAGGAAATCTGTACTGTAAGTTTCATTTACTCTGAAATGAAGAGTTACACCCAGTGCAGTGCCAATGTGAACATTTTGAGTAGCTAGATGTTGCATGCTCATAGGTCTTTGAAAGGCTCAAAAAGTTAGTCTTGCAACATTTGTAGTGTTTTTTGTGCATTTGTAAAACAAAAGCAGTTGCAAGACTGACAATAAAAGCGCAGCCAGAGGATCGGAGAGCCAAGGCAGAGCCAGGTGACCGACAGACCAAGGAGGAGCTGGAGGGACGAGGGACCCCGGCAAAGCCGATGAAAAGGACCGCAGTGGAGCCGAGGGAACAAAGAGCAAGAAGAACTTTAGATTATATAATATAATGAAAGTATAGAAAAAAACATATTTGGTTATGATATTGAATATTTTAAAAACACATTTTCAAGATTTGTGGATATTCAGTTTTCCAATTGATAGACACATTTTTTTCACATAGCACCCTCTTTTTCTAATACAGTTTAACCGAATAGGTTTGTTTATTCCCCGAACTTCTTCAAGAAATATAGATTTTGTACATTTGACATGTTTTATTTCTTTTACCATACTTTTTTTTTTTTTTACTGATGCAATATTTTCTTACAATTTTTTCTATCAAAAAAGTTTGAGTTAAGTTCCTCATGAAAGGAAAGATCAGCAACAAACAGGCTCTATTTGGTAAGGCATATAATTACAAAAAATCTGCACATTCTGTTTTGGTGGTAAGCTGTGGTCTTCACAGCTTACCACCAAAGTGACGCGACGCACAAAAGTCATAAATTAATCAAATCAATAGCAATTAGTCGCATACATAAATATTTGCTGAGAAAGCCCTTCAGATAACAATAATTCAATATATAATGATTAAATAATTATAAATAATATCTTTATATAAAAAAATAAGAATATTGAAAATTGAAATGCATTACATTATTTAGGCACACAAGTTACGAATTAAAAACATAATACACAAAGTTGCTTTAGAATTGTAAAAAGGGCTAATTTTCTATTCGTTCCGGAGTGGAACTTTGAAGGTCTCTGCGTTGTTCTGTCTTTTCTGAGCGCTGAAGCAATTATTGTTAATTTACACTTTAAAATCTTTTATGATATATTGTGAAATGAAATAAATTAAGAAATAAATAAATCTTACATAGACTCAACTAGAAACTCTCTAAGAAATGAATTTAAAATTACAGTCACATTCAAGCAGATGTTTTTTTATTTCTTTTTTTATGTAATGTTAAAAAACAGGACTTTATAAAAAAAGTAAATATCATTTATATTTAATTTATATTTAAAGATTCAGATGACTTTGAATTAATATTATGATCAAATACTTCCCCTAATCTATAATTTAAACACAGTTGTCTTAATGTTTGTAAATGTCCTGTAGTCCAGTGTTTCTCAGCTGCTTTTATTTCAGATCAAGTGGCAACCCAATATAGTAATGAAATTGTTCTCTGAAAGTTATTAATATTAGGCTACTTTGAATTTATTTAATTATTATTAGGCTTGTCTTTATAGAGTTTTTTTAATTGCTTTTTTTTATTATTTTCACAAGATACATGTTTCAAATCCCCTTTGGTGCTGAATAAAAGAAGTTACTCTACTGTAATATACACAGTGGACATTACACTGACATTATCTAACCAAATGGACAAAATCCGTAATAATGCAACATAAACATATTTATCCAACAAGTAAAATATATGATCAAAGAAAATATCAGGTCATTTATGTAAAAAAAAAAAAAAAACACAGTTCTCCTTACATACTGTATGTACTGTATATGGTAACCAATTGTGATTACCAGGTGGAATAAATTATTAATAATTTGGGATTATTTTGTTTGGTTTATCATGACTGAAAGCTCTTACAGCAATTACTGTAACTGATACCCTATCAACAACACAATAATCAGATCAGTTGAAATAGATCAAAATGATTCATTGATTAACCATTAAAGTCAGCTGGATTAAATGAAAAACAAATGTATTAAACTGAACGAGAACAGATGCAATCGAAGAGTTTGACTGTGATGAAAATAATATATAGATGAAAAACTTATTACATGTAGTGAAAAGTTTCCTTTTTGATTTTAATTTAAACTATGTTGAAAAGTGCATTTTTGATGATCTGTTGTGAGATTAGTACTAAGAGTTTTGAAAAATTGCCACTTACTTGTGAAAATAGTACCAAAGCAATAATAATAGGAAAAAAAAGGAACCGTAACTTAATGTTCATGCTTGGCCGCAAAAAGGGAAGTTCACTGCACAAAACATGTTTTTGGAACAAACCATGTTGTGTTTATCCTCATTGCATATCAAGGGGTATTTAATGTAGTCTGGTCATATTTCTTTATTCCTTGAGCATTTTTTTTTTTTTTTTGTGATTTCAAGGATAAATATACACCTGTTACATGCCTAATTTGAATAGTCTAAACCAACAAGATGTTGTTCGCACACTGAATGACAAACATATTAAAAAAATGGTAGTGTGTAAGTTAAAATAGACCATAGAGCAAATGTTTCAGCCCATAGCTTTCTTCAGTGCTGACATAATATATATATATATGATAGATATGTAATTCAGTGTGCAGACACAATCTAAAACAAATGAGTCTGTAAACACCTGAATTTCTACAAGTCTTGTTTGAGCGCAACAATTCCTTCTACTCTAATTTGGGTTGTGGAGCAGCAGCATACAGTGCTATTTATCTCAAATACAAATGAACTGTGTTCTGTTATAATTACAAAATGTAAACAAAATGGTAATCAATTAACATTTGAAAAAACAGGCAGATTTCTGAAGGGATTGCTTTGAATTTTACTGTCATTTGTTGCCTGTAATGTTTATTATATTCAGCTGGAAATATTTACATATTTTTGATATATGCACCTTCACGTTAATGAACACTTTTTTACGTAAATGACTTCTGATGTTTTCTTTGATCATATATTTTACTTGTTGGTTAAATATGTTAGCCATTATAATGGATTTTGTCCATTTGGTTAGATAATGTCAGTGTAATGTCCACTATTACAGTAGAGTAACTCCTTTTATTCAGCACCAAAGGGGATTTGAAACATGTATCTTGAATTGTTTGCTATTGAATTAATGAATTGTTAAAAATACTAAATTAAAAGAAGATCATACTGTTGAGTTTTGGGGATCAAACCAAATGTTCTCGTTGTATTTTACAATAATCTTGTGTTTTGAAACAATGATTATGTGGAAAGAAAACATGTTCAGCAGTAATAAAAGCATAAGTGCAGATTTTGAAAGAATGACAAGCTTTGTTACAAATGTGATCAGTTTTGAGTTTTGTACTAAGAGTTTTAAAATGAAGCACTTACTTGTGAAAATAATAACAAAGCAATTAAAAAAACTATTTTTTTTTTATCAAAGAAACTGTGTGTTGGGCCTCATGTATTCAGATAGAATACAAAGGCAGGCCTTACACAGTCGTGTAACTCAAGCCCCCACATACCAGGTCATAAATTATACTGATAAAAGTCCCGCCAAAATCAAACAAAGAGAGTCCAAAACAGACTGCAAATCCCATGAAGCCTTGCTCACTAAAGGATTGAACTCTCAACTCCTATTGGATGAGGCACACAACAGAACGTCCCTCAAACCATGACATCATCAGGAGTAGAAATACCTCTGAAATGCTTCCAGGATTTGCTTCCAGCAACTTTGTTCGCCGAGTATAGACGTAGCTCATCGCTGCTCTCCTCGTGGCATAAGGAAGTAACGTCCGACTTGAAACTGTGGCCATACAATTTCCATCTCGCTGGACGAGTTGAGATTACTCTGTGTTCAACCGAGCACTCTAACGGATCCGAAGGAGACCGCTGAGCAATTCACATCTTCATCCGTTTGCCTGCAGAAGTGAAGAGATTAAAGATTTCTCTTCCATCTTCAGTCAAGTTGACATTTCTGATTTCTCTGCCAGCCTGCCGACAGAGCGAGGAAACGGCCTCCCGTCATCACACGAGCCTCAAGGAACCGGGTTGGAATTAAAGGACGGATGAACACACATTCTGTCCTCATGCGATTCAAGTAAGAGGTTTACGTCTGGGCAGAGATAGAATATTATAGTGTGTTTTTCTTGTGTTTCAAGGTTTTTTACTTGTACAGTTTACGGACCATCATGTCCGCTCATTATTAATACTCAGGGTATTAATTATCACGAATTTGTTTTGCTGTATTGTGGTCCAACCAAATTGGATTGTTGTGCATTTTCGCCATCGCGGGTGAGACCGGCAACTGAGTTTATCCATTAAAGAGTCAAAGAACGCGGGACTTTTACGAGCCGTCCACCGCGTCTCTGAGTGATAAACTAACAGCTGCTTTCTCTCCCACGATCACGAAATTGGCTTTAGGGCCATCACTTTATTGTCTCTCTCTCTCGTACTAACCACACACACACACACACACATGCGCGACCCCTCACAAACACACACCCTCATGTGTTATAGGATTATTTTGATTTCCATATCTAATCATGTCACTGTTTAGTTTGTAGTTGTAAGTCGGAAGTTTATTGACTGCATTGTATTAATTATTAATTGATGTTACTGCATAAATCAACTTTGTTTATATAACAAAGAGAAGTGTTTTGGTTTGTTTTGCATACACCTGTGTCATGCTGACGGGATGTCAGTGCTCAGATTCAAGCCTTCATTCATTGTTTTTTTCCCGAAAATCGATATTCTTCGGATGTCGATTTTCCTAAGAAAACAATCTAATATTGAGACTGTTATACTATCTGGTTATTAGTCCCTGATTCCAGGGTGGTGCCCCATCAATGTTAATCCTTATTAATATTCTGTTGACTTTTGATAATTGATCATTATCTTTGATGATTGTTGAATCTGAATGATTAATAAGCTAGTGTTAATTTTAATTAATGTTTCATCGATGTTAACAATTAACGATTATCTTTGATAATTGTTGATTTAAAGGATTAAAAAAAGCTAACATTGATTCTCATCAATGTTCTATTGATTTTAATAATTAATAATTATCTTTGATAATTATTAATTATTGCTAATAACCAAACTTGCTCCTAAACGTAGCGCACTACATTTACTGGAGCCCCATACGAGGTTTTCATGAGTTAGATTCAATTAATTAATTTAAATATTAATTAATAACTAAAGAAATAATTATTAATTATTTCTGATAGTAACACTGATCTAAACAACCAATAAAGCCCTACACGTGGTTGTTTTTTTCTTTTAATAGTGATTTGTCTTATTTGTTTTTATCATTAAAGGCAATGGTTTATTTGTGCTCTATTTGTAATAAAAACTATATAAATCTATTTAACAACTTAATATTAAGTATTCAAAATATATCTTTTTTTACAGTGTATATGATAACCAAAAACAAAAAGGATGTTAAAATTATTATTTGATTTTAATAATCATTTTAGGCAACATTATGGTAATAAAGTTCACAAGATGGGCAAGGAGGAAGCTGGGACCGGCTTGACAAACACGTAAGACTCTTTAATGTGACACTTTATGCTGCTTTTCAGCATTACACTAACGACACTGACACACAGACAGACAGTTTTGTGTGTCTCTCTCTCATCTGCTGCTCTCTCCTTTCCTCAAATACTCCTGCCGCCCCTCATTGGAACATGAGACCGGTGTGGCACACAGGTGGAACTCATTCATCACACAGGAAAGTATATTTCTGATTGACAGGGGCCTCTATGAGAAGTTTGTATATAAGGAAAAAAATACATGTCCCCCATATGTAAATGGTTAGATATTAATCAAGGAAAAACATTTCTAGCCTTTTACATTCAACCATAAAAATACCACAAATTTACAATTTAAATTTAAAATATAGTCTGACTCTAGCGGCTCAAACGGGGCTCTCCGAAGGCCCAGGAGAACCACGGAGAGATCCCATAAGGGAAAGAGGCGTGGCCTAGGAGGATTCAGCCTTCGGGCTCCTCTCAGGAACCTGATGATCAGGTCGTGCTTCCCTAAGGACTTACCATCCACTGCGCCACTGAGAGGTCGGTCGCCGAGCGCAGCTCCTGCATCACATCGGGATCAGGAATACCCACGTGCAGCTCTTTCTGTGCCTTGGCCTGGTGTACTTGCAGGAGGGCCATGGCATGCAGGGTGGAGGCGGCCTTTCCAGCGGCACTGTAGGCTTTAGTAGCCAGAGAAGACGTAGTCAAACAGGCCCTGGAGGGGAGCGCCGGACGATCCTGCCAGGTGGCGGCGTTTTGCGGGCAGAGATGCACCGCAACCGCCTTATCCACCTGAGGGATCTCTGCGTACCCGTGGGCCACCCCGCCATTGAGGGTAGTGAGAGCAGACAAACTGGGAAGTCAGGTCAGAAAAAGGTCCACGACCTCGTCAGTTCATCGTGCACTTCCGGGAAGAAAGGGACCAGGGAAGGGCGCCCCGAGTCCAGGAACCAGTCATCTAGCCGTGCGGGCTCAGGGGAGGGTGGAGGCTTCCAGTCCAACCCGACACTCGCGGTGGCCCGGGCAAGCATGGCGATCAGCTCTGACTGGGCGGTCAGACCCGAAGGTGGCAGCCAAGTCGAGTCCTCGGCGTCCAACATCGCCAGTGCGCTCTCCGACGCAGCAATCGAGGACTCTTCCTGCTCACGAGCCCTGAAAGAGATGTTAAGCTGCCCATGAGGTGAGCTGGTCTCATCTCGGAACTCGATGGGGGCAGACGAGCATGCTGGTAAACGGGAGGTCCGTGGGGAATTACCCGGTGAGACCGCACCCATTGAAATCCCCAAATCACCTCCAGTGCCAGCCAGGCCGGCCTCGTACCCGTAGGTAGAAGGCGCAGCGTGGGGGGAGGCTGGAGTGGTTTTCCCCCAGAGGAAGGAAAGCCACGACCACAACGTTGCCATGGTCATGTTTTCACAATGAGAACACAAACCATCCACGAATGCTGCCTTAGTGTGATCGCGGCCCAGATTTTATTTTACCATCAGGCAACAGCGGTTTTAGCTTGTATGGCACCCACTTGAACTCCCCCCAACAAGATGTCTTATTTTGACACTACTTAATGTGATGTGTGATGTTAAACCTCTGGTTTTGACACTTCTCAGTGTGATGTGCAATTCCCATAAGAGACTAACAACTCCCTTTCTCACACCTTTGGTTAAGTGTGTAGTCATGATAACACTGGATGATAAGATACCTGGGGAGAAGCTGCAGTATTACTACAGCAGCAGTGAGGAAGAGGAGAACGCTTTTGTTTATGACACATTATTAATAAAAGTTTTTCAAAGTCTTTTTCAGTTAAGAACCACTTTCACTATATACAGTGGCAAGAAAATGTATGTTAATCCTTTGGAATTACCTGTATTTATGTATGAATTTGTTTTTAAATCTGGATTAATCTACATCTAAGTTACAATAATGAACAAACACAATCTGTTTTAACCAATAACACACAAATTATTGTATTGTTCTTGTACATACTGTATACATCATTCAAACATTCACAATATAGGTTGGAAAAAGTATGTGAACCCCTAAGCTAATGATGTCAACAAAAGCTAATTAGAGTCAGTAGTTGGAAAACGTCATGGTTACTGGTGTAACCTTCGTTACCTGATGGAGGGAATGAGACGTTGTGTCCCTCCTGCCACAATGCTGAACTATCCGCTGAAATGGCCAGACCTTATATCGGCTCCTAAGCTGACAGCTTCATTGAACTCTACCCGCTCAACACCGGTTCCCTATCTGTCACTCACTCGACGTTGTGTCGATGTAGTGACACTAGGGGTCACTCTTGGGAGCCCGAGACACCTCTGGTCTTTGATAAAAGGCCAATGAAAATTGCCGAGTGGTATTTGCATGCCACTCCCCCGGACATACGGGTATAAAAGGAGCTGGTATGCAACCACTCATTCAGGTTTTATGCTGAGGAGCCGATATAAGGTCCGGCCACTTCAGCGGATAGTTCAGCGTTGTGGCAGGAGGGACACAACGTCTTGTTCCCTCCATCAGGGAATGGAGGTTACACCAGTAACCATGACGTTTCCTATCTGTCACTCACTCGACGTTGTGTCGATGTAGTGACACTAGGGGTCCCTATACGAAATGCCACAACTGGTTGAACTGTGTTATGTGAACTGGTGGTGTGTGGTGGGCAGACTGCTGTGTGCCTCATAGCCAGCACACCAGGTCGACATGTAACCTCCCCCAACATAGTTATGAGTGTCGAACGGCCCTTTTTGGGGACAAGTCGACTACCCAAAGATAGAGACAGGCTTAACTCAGTCGTGGCCTCTTTTCCCCTTCTCTTTTTCCACTCCCTAAAAAAGAAGAGGGATTATCCGACTGGGCCGCCAGGTCTAGTCGGGGGGTGTCCCTCCCAAGGGGAAGACACCGTGGAGATCACACCTCGCCCAAAGAGGGGGGGGATATTTAAGTGGAAGAATACGTCACACGGTCTTTCCAACCATGTGGAGAGCCTTCAAGGTAGATCCTGCCCAATGGGGGAGGAGTTACTACAAACATGGAGACTGGGGCAGAGGGGCTCTGCCCAAGGAAGACGCAGTTTGCCAGCAGGGAAACGAACTAGCTGAAGATATATATCGCATGGAGTTAGCCTTACAGGGAACCGCCACATGCGGAGCACCTACCCCAGAACAGGGCTCTTAGAGCATGTACTGGGCCAGCAGTGAGTCTCTCCAAAAACTCGACTGCCACAGGGCTCGGAGGAAGTCAACCAGGGAACAAAGTTTGTGAACACTACTGGGAATTAATGCCGCACGTCTTCAGCTCCAAGGGAGGTGGAAGGCGCTCTGTGCAAGCGATACACCCGGCCAGCTATCACCCGGGGTACACCCGGGCTTATCCGTTTGTGTTGCGTGCCACTACCTGGGACGAAACCGGTTCCACCTGGAGGTTGTAGAACCTTGCACAGGTGTTGGGTGTTGCCCAGCCTGCTGCTCTGCAAATGTCTGTTAGAGAGGCACCCCTGGCCAGGGCCCAGGGACCGCTACACCCCTGGTAAAATGGGCTGGTAGCCATACCGGGGGCGGCATGTCCTAGGCGACATATGCCATAGTTATGGCATCAATGAGCCAGTGGGCGATCCTCTGCTTGGAAACAGTGCTTCCTTTCTGCTGTGCACCAAAGCAGACAAAGAGCTGCTCAGAGATTCTAAAGCTCTGCGTGCGATCCAAATAGATGAGTAAAGCGCGCACCGGACACAGCGACGACAGGGCTGGGTCTGCCTCCTCCTGGGGCAGTGCTTGCAGCTTCACCACCTGGTCCATAAAGGGGTGGTGGGAACCTTGGGCACATAGCCCGGTCAGGTCTCAGGATCATGTGAGAGTAACCTGGACCGAACTCCAGGCACGTTTCGCTGACAAAGAACGCTTGCAGGTCACCTACCCTCTTGATGGAAGTGAGCGCAGTCAGGAGGGCAGTCTTCAAGGAGAGTGCCTTAAGCTTGGCTGACTGCAAAGGCTCAAAGGGGGCTCTCTGTAGACCCTGAAGAACTACAGAGGTCCGATGAGGGAACGAGGTGTGGTCTGGAGGGATTCAGCCTCCTGGCGCCTCTTAGGAACCTGATGATCAGGTCGTGCTTCCCTAAGGACTTATCGTTGACTGCGTCATGGTGTGCTGCTATGGCGGCAATTTACACCTTCAAGGTGGAAGGGGACAGCCTCCCTTCCAACCTCTCCTGCAAGAAGGAAAGCACTGATCTCTCTGGGGATCTTCCCGACGGGAAGAACACCACTTAGCGAACAGACGCCACTTAAAGGCATACGGGTGCCTCGTAGAGGGGGCCCTGACATGAGTGATTGTGTCTACTACTGCAGTCCCATCCAGGGGCCAGACATGGAGATTCCAGAGGTCTGGGCGCGGGTGCCAGATGGTGGCAGAGCTGGTGCAGTCACCGCAGGGGGACGCCCTTGGCGATGAGTAGACGGGGTGCGGGATCTTAAGCCGCACCGGGGCAGGATATGCCGGCTAGCATCCATCTACTGCTCTACCATTGAAAACTGCTGGGCAAAGTCCTCGACGGTGTTGCCGAATAGGCCCGCCTGGGAAATGGGGGCAGCAAGGAATCGTGTCTTGTCGGCCTCACCCATCTTGACAAGGTTGATCCAAAGGTGGCGCTCCTGGACCACTAGTGTGGCCATCGTCCGCCCGAGAGACCGCGCTGTGACTTCCGTTGCTCGGTCACCGAGCGCAGTTCCTGCATCAATCCTGGGGCGGAACTACCCTCGTGCAGTTCCTTTAGAGCCTCGGCAGACTTGCAGGAGAGCCATGGCTTGCAGGGCGGAGGTGGCTTGTCCAGCGGCACCGTAGGCCTTGGTCGTCAGAGTCGACGTAAACCTACAGGCCTTGGACTGGGGCTTTGGGCACCCGCGCCAGGTGGCGGCGCTCTGTGGGCATAGGTGCACCGCGAACGCCTTTATCCACCTGGGGACTGCCGAATAGCCCTTGGCCGTCCAACCATCGAGGGTAGTGAGGGCGGGGAAGCTGAAAAGATCGGGACCGGGCAGTAAAAAGTGCCTTCCGTGACCTTGTCAGCTCTTCATGCACTTCCGGGAAGAAAGGAACGGGGGCGGGGCCTGGCTTTGAGCGGCGCCGCGAGCCCAGGAACCAATCACCGAGCCATGAGGGTTCAGGGATGAGCAGTGAGTTCCACTCTAGCCAACGCTCGCGGCTGCCTGGGAAAGCATGTCATCATCTCCGCGTCAGCCTGTGACTGGGCAATCGACCCCAAAGGGAGGAGCCCAGCTGAGGCTTCCGACTGAACGAGCCCACTCTCCGATGCTGCGCTTGAGAGCTCATCACTTTCGCGGGCTCTGAATAAGAGGTCGAACTCGCCGTGAGACAAGCCGGCGAACTCATCCGGAAGCCCGATCGGGGCAGACGAGCATGCCGGGGGATGGGAGGTCCGCGGGGGGATCCCATTGGGGTCCCCAAATTGCCCCCAGTGCTAGCCGCGCTGGCCTCATACCTGTGGGTAAAAGGACCGAGGCGGGAGCCTCTGGGGTGGCTCGCTTTCTTACGAAGGCGAGCCGCAACCGCAACGTTGCCATGGACATATTCTTGCAATGAGAACATGACCATCCACGAACGCTGTCTCTGCGTGAGCAGTGCCCAGACACGAAAGACAGTGATCGTGACCGTCAGAAGGCGAGAGATAATGAGCGCAACCAGGAATAACACACAATCGGAAAAGCATCTTTAAAAAGACGCGTCTTTAAAAAGACGTTCCGTGTGTGCCGCTCTTTTAGAGAAATATACTCTTTTAGAGAAATATACTCTTTTATTTCTGCCGAAGCGCCCAGGGGCATTCTCTGCAGTGCACCAGTGCAGAGGGGGGAGAAGCCGCTGAAATGCGCCGTCAGATCCAGCAGAGGTGAATGAACAGTAGTATTCAGCTCAGTGAGCATGACCGTTCGGCTCCGAAGAGAAAATCTGAATGAGTGGTTGCATACCAGCTCCTTTTATACCCGTATGTCCGGGGGAGTGGCATGCAAATACCACTCGGCAATTTTCATTGGCCTTTTATCAAAGACCAGAGGTGTCTCGGGCTCCCAAGAGTGACCCCTAGTGTCACTACATCGACACAACTTCGAGTGAGTGACAGATAGGGAACCAGTTATCCAATTAATGAAACAAGATTGGAGGTGTGGGTTAGAGCTACTTTGAATTAAAAAAGCACTCAAACATTTTGAATTTGTTATTCACAAGAAACATCTGCTGACGTAGACCATGTGTCATGGTCCTGTCACCTTGCCAGGTTGGGTTTCTGTCTGATGGGACCGTGGCATTATCGTCCCCTGTCTGGCCTGTCCTCACAGCCACGGAGGCTGTTCCCCAGTCCATGTCGGTATTCACAGCCACGGAAGCTGTTTCCCTGTCACTGCCTGTGCTCACGGCCACGGAGGCCATTCCGGGATGATGGCATTATCGTCCCCTGTCTGTCTTGTGTTTCGTGTATGCTCTTTGTGTGAGCTACTTTGCTGTTTCGAGGCCTGGACCGTTTGCCATCTTCGAGGGAAAAATGAATTCCCAAGTTTATCAAGATATCCTACAGGATAATTTCAGGGTGGCTGTGCGCCAGCTGAAGCTCAGTAGAAGTTGAGTGATGCAGCAGGACAATGACCCTAAACATCAAAGTAAATCCACTACAGAACGGCTTCAAAAAACGAAAATCCACCTTTTGGAGTGGTCCAGTCAGAGCCCAGACCTTAACCCAATAGAGATGCTGTGGAATGACCTCAAGAGAGCCGTTCACACCAGACATCCTAAGAATATGTCTGAGCTGAAGCAGTTCTGTAAGGAAGAATGGTCCAAAATTCCTTCTGAACGTTGTGCAGGTCTAATCCACAGCTACTGGAAACGGTTGGTTGAGGTTATTGCTGACAAAGGAGGATTGACCAGTTATTAAATCCATGGGTTCACTTACTTTTTCAATACATTTGTAAATTCTGCTTATTATAAAGCACATGTTCAGACGTTAGATCGCATTGCATTCTACACACTGCAAATTCACAAAAACTGTAAACATGAATTTAATAGGATTAAAATACTTTAAACTTTATTGCCAAAACATCGCTTACTACATTTACTTTAACAATTTCTATGATGTATCATTGTGGAGTAAATAAAGAAACTTTATTTAAATCTACAATGTAAAATCACTAATCACATTCTCATCACTTTAAATTCAGCAGCAACTTGAAAAACAGGCTACATTTCTGATATTTTTGAAGTGCAGAAGCAGTAGCAGGTCAGACCAGTGTTACATGTTATTAGTGGATGTGTGTGTGTGTGTGTGTTACATGTTATTAGTGGATGTGTGTGTGTGTGTGTGTGTGTTACATGTTATTTGTGTGTGTGTGTGTGTGTTACATGTTATTTGTGTGTGTGTGTGCGTGTGTGTGTGTGTGTGTGTGTGTGAGAGAGAGAGAGAGAGAGAGAGAGTGAAATGTGAACCTTTGACTGAGCGCACAGGGGAACAAACATGATGTGATGCTTGCACAGAATTTAAACAGTTATCTCTCTTCTTTATCTCAGTATTTGAAATGGTCTCGTTTTTCTTCTACAAAACAGAAATGAATGCTTTAAATGACTCTCTGCTTCTATCTGCTGGTAGATAGTGCAAAATACAGGACCAGACCGGTAACCAGACCTTTGACTGAACAACAAAATGCGTATTGTTTTTGTTTTGTTTTGTTTTGTTTTTTGCCACATTAAATACACAATGAACAAAGCACTACATAGAATAAATAATTGTGTAAAAAAATAAAAATAATACTTACTATTATTATTATCTTACAATTAAAAAGAACAGAAATACTCAATCAGAAATAAAAACAAGACCATTTTACCTTCTTTGGCGGTTTTAAGCCAACTCTTGCTTTTATCTATGAGTTTCAAAGATACTATTTAAACCAAAAAGACTTTGAATCTGTATAAAAAATCAAGAAATGTGTTCTTATGAGCAAAGTGTTATATATATTCAGTATACACTGGTGTCCAAAAGTATGGAATAATGTACAGATTTTTCTGTTTTGGAAGGAAATTGTTACTTTAATTCATCAAACTGTCATTGAACTGATCACAAAGTACAGTCAGGACATTACTGATGTAAAAAAAAGCACCATCACTATTTAAAAAATGTCATTTTTGATCAAATCTAGACAGGCCCCATTTCCAGCAGCCATCACTCCAACACCTTATCCTTGAGTAATCATGATACATTGCTGATTTGGTACTAGAAAATCACTTGCCATTATATCAAACACAGTTGAAAGCTATTTGGTTCGTTAAATGAAGCTTAACATTGTCTTTGTGTTTGTGTTTGAGTTGCCACAGTATGCAATATTCTGGCATGTCTTAAGGTCAATATTAGGTCAAAAATGGCAAAAAAAAGAAACTTTTTCTAGAAACTTGTACGTCAATCATTGTTTTGAGGAATGAAGGCTATACAATGCTTGAAATTGCCAAAAACCTGAAGATTTCATACAAAGGTGTACACTACACTCTTCAAAGACAAAGGACAACTGGCTCTAACAAGGACTGAAAGAGATGTGGAAGGCCAGATGTACAACTAAACAGGAGGACAAGTACATCAGAGTCTCTAGTTTGAGAAATAGACACCTAAAATGTCCTCAGCTGACAGCTTCATTGAACTCTACCCGCTCGACACCAGTTCCCTATCTGTCACTCACTCGACGTTGTGTCGATGTAGTGACACTAGGGGTCACTCTTGGGAGCCCGAGACACCTCTGGTCTTTGATAAAAGGCCAATGAAAATTGGTGAGTGGTATTTGCATGCCACTGCCCTGGACACACGGGTATAAAAGGAGCTGGTATGCAACCACTCATTCAGATTTTCTCTTCGGAGCCGAACGGTCATGCTCATTGAGCTCAATTCTTCTGTTCATTCACCTCTGCTGGATCTGACGGCGCATTTCAGCGGCTTCTCCTTCCTCTGCACTGGTGCACTGCAGAGAACGCCCCTGGGCGCTTCAGCAGAAAACAAGAGAGTATATTTTCTGAAAGAGCTTTTTTCCTCTAAAAGAGTATATATTTCTCTAAAAGAGCGGCACACACGGAACATCTTTTTAATGACACGTCTTTTTAAAGATGCCTTTCCGATTGTGTGTTATTCCTGGTTGCATTGTTATCTCTCAACTTCGGATGGTCATGATCGCTGTCTTTCGTGTCTGGGCGCAACCCACACGGAAGCAGCGTTTGTGGATGGTTCATGTTCTCATTGCGAGAACATGACCATGGCAACGTTGCGGTTGCAGCTTGCTTTGATAAGAAAGGGTTACGTGTATGAGGCCAGCGCGGCTAGCACTGGGTGCGATTAGCGGACCCCAATGGGACCCCGCGGACCTCCCATTCCCCAGCATGCTCGTCTGCCCCAGTCAGCTTCCGGATGAATTCGCCGGCTCGTCTCACGGCTCGTCTGGCTTCTTGTTCGGAGCCCGCGAAGATGATGAGCTCTCGAGCACAGCATCGGAGAGCGGGCTTGTCCAGTCGGACGCAGAAGCCTCAGTATGTGTCCAAGGTTCCCACCACCCCTTTTAGGGACCAGGTGGTGAACCTGCAAGCGCTGCCCCAGGAGGAGGCAGACCCAGCCCTGTCGTTGCTGTGTCCGGTGCGCGCTTTACGCATCTATTTGGATCGCACACAGAGCTTTAGGATCTCTGAGCAGCTCTTTGTCTGCTTTGGTGCACAGCGGAAAGGAAGCGCTGTCTCCAAGCAGAGGATCGCCCACTGGCTCATTGATGCCATAACTATGGCATATCACGCCCAGGACATGCTGCCCCCGGTAGGGCTATGAGCCCATTCTACCAGGGGTGTAGCGGCTTCCTGGGCCCTGGCCAGGGGTGCCTCTCTAACAGACATTTGCAGAGCAGCAGGCTGGGCAACACCCAACACCTTTGCAAGGTTCTACAACCTCTGGGTGGAACCGGTTTCGTCCCAGGTAGTGGCACGCAATACAAGCGGATAAGTCCGGGATAGACGGCTGGGTGTATCGCTTGAACATAGCGCCTTCCCCCTCCTTTTGAGCTGAAGACGTGCGCTATTAATTCCCAGTAGTGTTCACAAGCTTTGTTCCCAGGTTGACTTCCTCCGAGCCCTGTGGCAGTCGAGTTTTCGGAGAGACTCATGCAGGCCCAGTATACGTGCTAACTAAGAGTCCTGTTCTGGGGTAGGTGCACCGCATGTGGCAGTTCCCTGTAAGGCTAACCCCATGCGATATATATCTTCCGCTAATTCGTTTCCCTGTTGGCAAACTGCGTCTTCCTTGGGCAGAGCCCCTCTGCCCCAGTCTCCATGTTTGTAGTAACTCCTCCCCCGTTGGGTAGGATCTACCTTGAAGACTCTCCACATGGTTGGAAAGACCATGTGATGTATTTTTCCACTTAAATATCGCCCCCTCTCTTTGGGCGAGGTGTGGTCTCCGCGGTGTCTTCCCCTTGGGAGGGGCACCCCCCGACTAGACATGGCGGCCCAGTCGGATAATCCCACTTATTTTTTAGGGAGTGGAAAAAAGAGAAGGGGAAAAGAGGCCACGACTGGGTTAAGCCTGTCTCTATCACTTGGGTAGTCGACTTGTCCCCAAAGGGCCGTTCGGCACTCATAGCTATGTTGGGGGAGGTTACGTGTCGACCTGGTGTGCTGACTATGAGGCACACAGTAGTCTGCCCACCACACACCGCCAGTTCACGTAACACAGTTCAGCCAATTGTGGCGTTTCGTATAGGGACCCCTAGTGTCACTACATCGACACAACATTGAGTGAGTGACAGATAGGGAACGTCATGGTTACTTGTGTAACCTCTGTTCCCTGATGGAGGGAACGAGATGTTGTGTCCCTCCTGCCACAACGCTGAACTACCCGCTGAAATGGCCAGACCTTATATCGGCTCCTCAGCATAAAATCTGAATGAGTGGTTGCATACCAGCTCCTTTTATACCCGTATGTCCAGGGCAGTGGCATGCAAATACCACTCGGCAATTTTCATTGGCCTTTTATCAAAGACCAGAGGTGTCTCGGGCTCCCAAGAGTGACCCCTAGTGTCACTACATCGACACAACGTCTCGTTCCCTCCATCAGGGAATGGAGGTTACACAAGTAACCATGACGTTTCATGTACAACAGTAAAGAGAAGACTCAGGGATGCAGGCCTTATGGGAAGAATTGCAAAGAAAAATCCACTTTTGAAACAGAAAAACAAAAAGAAAAGGTTAGAGTGGGCAAAGAAACACAGACATTGGACAACAGATAAGTCGAAAAGAGTGTTATGGATCTTAACTTTTAGCTTTTGTGGGATCAGCTAGACTGTAAGGTGCGTGAGATGTGCCCGACAAGACAGCCACATCTATGGCAAGCGCTACAGGAAGTGTGGGGTGAAATGTCACCTGAGTATCTGGACAAACTGACAGCTAGAATGCCAAGGATCTGCAAAGCTGTCATTGCTGCACGTGGAGGATTTTTTGATGAGAGCTCTTTGAAGTAGTTTAAGAAGTTCTGAACTTTTTTTTTTTTTTTTTTTTGTATTAGTAATTTTTCATGTTATTAATGTCCTGACTAAATACCACTTTCTTTCCATAAAAGCAAAATCTGTACATTATTCCAAACTTTTTGCTGCCAGTGTGTCTATATATCTATATATACTGTATATATACAACAGCATGATTATTACTTTAGAAATAGTAAAATAAATCCATCATTAATAATATTAACTCACAGTGTCTAAAGGGAGAAAAATAAGAGTTCAGATCCTCCCAAAGAGATTCTCCATGTTTACACTCATAAAACAAATAATGCAGCCTTTCTTCATCCATTTTAAAGAATACACTTAAATTATATCAGCAAAATTTTTACAGCGACTTATTGGATAGATATTATGCAATATCTTAAATTTACTTCTCTTACCTTGTTAGAAATGCAGCATTTTTCAGGAAGTAACCAGGCTCTTATCAAGTGAACATTAAAAAAAAAAAAAAAGTTCCTAAACAATTAGCATTTAGGTGATGGATTATGTTATGCAGCGATTGCCAATAGCATATTTTTTCAATAAAATTACTTTTCTTGCGTATCAAAATGGAACCATACCTTTCTCACAGACTGTGGTGACACATTTATGTCTAATTGAGCAATTTGTTAATGTTTTCATTTGTTTATTAATTAGGCTAGAAGTTATAACATTATTATATTACACTGGCATTAATTTAAGGCAAAAAAAAAAAACAACAACAACAGCAAAAACAAAAAGCAAAAAAAGTAGTCTCAAATACAGTTGCTGAAGGAGTCAATAAATTTGTCATCTGTCTTCTGACTCTTGTAATCGATCTCTCTTTGTTTTTTCCTCCTTTGTAGTCATTGAAACATAATAGTGGATTTTTTCTTTTGCTGTTACAGCAAATGGGAATGCAAAAATAATATTTGCTGTGGTCTCTCATTCATTGCTATATTGAAGTTTACCCTGCTGTAGTTTACTTTTGCGTTCCAAATCCGGAAATTGGAAAAGGGTCTCTGAATATGCATATTTCTGTGCTATCCGATCATGAAAAGACCAAGTGTAAAGGCCCTCCAAAATGGATTTGAGATGGATAAAAATCCTCCGGAGATGGTTTGAGTCACTTTCAATTCGAAACTCGGTTAAGTGTAAATGCATATGGCTGTACAAGCCACATATGTAACTTTACTCTGTCCAAACAGCACTATGTCAGCATGGGAAAAATGCGAAACATAACTGCTGTTACTGAGTATTTGCAAAGGGTTTGCTGCAAAATAAATAATAACAAATAAAGAAATGGATGCACGTTGTAAGAGAGACAGAACTTATCTCTTCATTTATTAGAAACTGAAACTAACAATGAGCGCAGCTGACGCGCATGGACGTATTTCTTACCTACAAAAGCCTCAACTGGAAAAAATAGACAGCACACAGAGAGCTGATTGAGATGTACAGAAACACGTGCACCGAGCAAAGTCAGTTGGAATCAAATAATAAATCACATATTCTAAATTCGCTGCCCGGCATGAACATAATCACGGAAGTGAACTTTTTGCATTTAGGACGTTAGAAGTGTAAATGGAATGTCTTTATTCAATCGAATATCAATCAGTAAATACACATGAAGTGACCAAGTGTAAATACCCCCTTAATCCTTTTGTACTATAGATTCTCCTCCCTGCCCAGTAGGTGGTGATATGAATGAAGAATGCTCATCACCAAAAACAAATGAAGAAGTATGTAAAAGTGAAAGTGGAGATTTATGGTAAAAAAAAAGGACTTAAATATGTATCTGTTTCTCACCCACACTTAACATATCACTTCTGAAGACATGGATTAAATCGCTGGAGTCATACTTACTTTATGTACTTTTCGGACCTTCAAAGTTCTGGTCACCACTCACTTGCATTGTATGAGTTGAGATATTCTTTTAAAAATCTTCATTTGTGTTCTGCAGAAGAAAGAAAGTCATACACATCTGGGATGGCATGAGGGTGAGTAAATGATGAGAGAATTTTCATTTTGGGTGAATTACCCTTTAAAAATATTTGATTAAATTGTTGTTGTTGTTCTTACTGTGCATCACTGGTCAAAGAACATACTGTATACTGACTAAAGGAGAATGCCAACATGGTGTATGTTTGCGGTTCGCTTAGGAATTTCTGTTGAGTTTTTTAAAAGAGATTTTAATTATACCCACTTTCTGACGTCACGGCTGAAGTTTCATGCTTTGAAGCAACACTGAAGATTTTACAACCACATAAAAATGATTCTGTAATCATTCAAAATTATCAGTTTCTCTGGATTTAGGTATGGTTTGAGTAAAAATGAATTTTTTGTTTTTGTTTTATTCTATAAAGTACTGACAACATTTCTCCCAAATTCCAAATAAAAATATTGTCATTTAGAGCATTTATTTGCAGAAAATGACATCAGTGTTTTCAGACCTCGAATAATCAAAGAAAACAAGTTCACATTCATTTTTAAACAACACAATACTAATATTTTAACTTAGGAAGAGTTCAGAAATCAATATTTGGTGGAATAACCCTGATTTTCAATCACAGCTTTCATGAGTCTTGGCATGCTCTCTACCAGTCTTTCACACTGCTGTTGGGTGACTTTATGCCACTCCTGGCACAAAAATTCAAGCAGCTCGGCTTTGTTCGATGGCGTGTGGCCATCCATCTTCCTCTTGATCACATTCCAGAGGTTTTCAATGGGGTTCAGGTCTGGAGCATTGTCCTACTGGAAAAAACCAATCCTCAGAGTTGGGGAACATTGTCAGAGCAGAAGGAAGCAAGTTTTCTTCCAGGATTCATGCATCCTTCACAAAGACGAATCTGCCCGATTCCAACCTTGCTGAAGCACCCCCAGATCATCACCGATCCTCCACCAAATTTCACAGTGGATGCGAGACACTGTGGCTTGAAGGCCTCTCCAGGTCTCCGTCTAAACATTAGACAACCAGGTGGATGATCGGTGATGATACAAGGTTATCCTGGTAGAAAACTTGCTTATATATTTAAAGTTAAATTATACATTTTTGGTCAGATGTTTTAAGGAGATCAATTAGCACCATAGTTGTTGTAAATATCAAACACAAACACATTAGTGATGATTTAAAATGTGTTCATTATGTAAAGCTGTTGTCAATCAAACAGTGTAATGGAGCATAACTTACAGACATTTACCAGATGCTTTTATCCAAAGCGACTTACAGTGCCAATCCCCCTGGAGCAACCTGGAGTTAAGTGCCTTGCTCAAGGACACAATGGTGGTGGCTGTGGGGATTAAACCAACAACCTTCTGTTTACTAGTCCACTGCACCACCATCACTCCAGACTACTAGGAGTCTTAAAAATAGTTATAACAGGAATACAAATGTTTAAAAATACAAATACATGTATGTAAATCTTTTATTACAGCACTTTAGCATTCTCTTTTTCAAACCTATACAGTAAAGCATACAGTTGAAATGAATATATTTTAATTCTCAAAATATTTTCAGGAAATATAGATTTTGTAGAAGCTTTAGTGGTCACTGTCCTCAGTGTTAAGCTCCAACTGGATGTTTCACAGTTTTCTTAACAATGGCTGAAGTCACACCTCATACTAATTTATAACCAGCTATACAGTATGAAGGCACTCTTTTTATTATTATTCAGAACATTCTTATTTGAACTGTTTCACTGTTTTACTGTTTTTTTCTACTGTGTGTTTACACATCTGCGCTAGCACTGCATTTTCCTGATCTACACTTAAATTCTGGTATTGATGCATTGTACTATTATTAAAGAAATATTCCTGGTTCAATACAAGTTAAGTTCAATCATCAGCATTTGTGGCATAATGTTGATTACCACAAAAAATCATTTCAACCAGCCTTCCTTTTTTTTTTAGCTGTAGACAACTTACCTATAACAATAAGGCACAATCCCAATTTATATGAGAGAAAAAAAAACATGTTAAGCTTACAGAAGACATTTCCTCAGAATACCATTTAGAAAATTAACCAAAAAACAGATTTATAGTTGTGTGAAGATATCAACAAATAAAAAAATGTTCTCCAGTTGTACGTTAGTGATTTGCAGATCAGTCTTTGGTCAGGATTGGAATGAAATCTCAAGGTTTCAGGACACTTTTATGACTGCTCAAAAAGGGGAGGGTTTACAGTTTTTGTTGATCGCTTTGGTACTATTATCGCAAGTATGTGGTAAAACCACAGTAACTTTTTCACCACACCACATCAGTGTGTCATCAAAGAAATACCTTTCATATGAAGTAATTGTCTAATTGATTTCACATAGTGGTAACCACAATTGGTCACCATATACAGTAAAAGGGGGGTGTAAACACTGGCAATTTCTTTCAACATGGAGCAGGATAGACAGCAAGGAATAGGAAGAGCTCGTGGACAAGGGATCTGTCAGAGAGGTGGGCATGGGCACCAACAGAGAGGTCAGAGAGGTGGGCATGGGCACCAACAGAGAGGTCAGAGAGGTGGGCATGGGGCCCGTTGAAGGACTGATCGTCAGAGAGAGGGAGACAGAACTGTTGTCTCTAATGAAGTCCGGGCCATCATCATTGATCATGTGGTGAACCGAGGCCTTACTATGGCAGAGGCTGCCAGATTAGTTGATCCAAATCTAAAAAGATCAACTGTCAATTCGATCATCCGAACTTTTCGCCAAGAAAACCAGTAAGTCTGGAGGATATATACAATGCTTTACCATTACATTTTTAGTAAATTGTAATGCATGTAAATTCATAAAACTTGTTACAGTATTCTTACAGTATGATCTATTGACAGTATACTCTGTTCTATGCTTAGAATTGACAGAAAACCCCATAGTAGTGGCCGTGACCGTGTTCTGACCGACCAGCAGGAGTGGGCAGTGGTGGAATGGTGAGGGCCAGGAATGATATACGGCTGTCGGAATTAAAGCAGGCAGTTGAGGAGAACAATGACACCTTTGCCAATGGCACCCATCAGCCTACCAACAGTAGCCAGCCTTTTGAAGAGGCACCAGGTATCAGTGAAACACATTTACCTGGTGCCTTTTGAGAGAAACAATGACTGGGTGAAACAACTGAGGGCCAAGTATGTTCAGGTACAGCACTATATACTGTATTACTGTTACTATTTGATGCATTGCCTACTTCATATGTATATTGGAACTACACTGTAAAAAGAACTAACCAAAATCTTTTTTAGAGGGTGATGGTGCTTGATGCTGATGTGAACCATCACAAGTACATTTTTGTTGATGAAGCTGCTTTAACCTGCCAGAACTCATTGCCGTGGACGGAACCTCTTAGGCCAACGGGCCACTGTCCAAGTGCCTGGACAACGTGGAGGAAACATCTCCATGCAGAGGTGGTTCAAGCATGGTTTCAGGCCCATCTCTGATTCATGACCCTCTACCTGCCCCATACTCTCCTTTCCTCAACCATATTGAGGAATTTTTTTCAGCATGGAGGTGGAAGGTCTATGATCGCCAACCCCTTGAGCTTACCACCCTCCTTCAGGCCATGGATGAGGCATGTGATGACATCAATGTAGACCAATGTCAAGCATGGATTCGCCATACCAAAAGGTATTCCCAAGGTGCATGAACAATGATGACATTCTTTGTGATGTGGACGAGAATCTATGACCAAATGCTCAAGACAGGCTTGATCCAAATTAATGTAATGTATGCTAAATGTTTTTTCATTTAGTTAATTTGTTTTATTTAACTGTGTACATTTGATTATAGAGAGTATACCTATGTTACAGTTATATCTGAAAAACACAATTTGCCCAAATTATTGTAGAGGATGTCTTAATTGATCACAACTTGATTACACATTGGATAGATATTATGGAAATTATAGATTCTGTAAATGCTGGGTAAGGTAAGTGTATTGCCTAATGTGAAAACTGTGTAATCTGTCTTTTACAGTACTGTAGCATATTATTTTCAGCACTTCTAAGGGTGATTTGAAACATGTACCTTGCATTGTTTGTTATTGGATTCACTGGTAGTTAAAACGACTAAACTGAAAAGATATCATTATGTTGTGTTTTGGTGATTAAACCATATGTTCTCATGACATTTCACAAGAAATGTATATTTTGAATCAATGGTTGTGTGAGATGTTTACAATCCAAATGAATGCACAATGGCAAGTTTTGAATGAAAGACTGGCTGCGTTACAATTGTGATGAGTTTGGAGTTTGTACTAAGAGTTGTGAGGTTTTACCACATACTTGCGATTATAGTACCATAGCGCAAATTGTAAAACAAAAACTATTTAAACTGTTTCAAACTGTATAATGCATTATTTTCTCTTATTGTTACAAATTACACAAAAATTAAAAAGGAGCGCTCAGACATCACAGAAATGAAACATCGGCACAGCAGAAATAAGTAGACAACCTTGACATTAGTGTGCTGTGTGTGTGTGTGTGTGTTGCTAAGAAGCACAAATGATTTCACATAAAAAACCGGACTAGTTCTTGTAAGTGTCTCTTAAATAAATGTCTCGTTATTGTCTTAAATGTAAATGTAAACACTTGTGGTCCTGTTGTTTCTAAGGATTTCAGATCTTTGAATGGTTAAAGCACATTTTCATGATTTGTGGATAAGTTTTCCAAATGAAAGACACATTTCACACAGAAATATTCTCTCACACAGTGTCATTGTAAGATACAGATTTCCAGAAGTCACTGTAATAGTAGTTACAGAAAATGACGTTTACAATTATATGTGTGCATGTAAATCTTTAATTTCAGCAGTTTAGTACTGTCTTTATGAAACCCCACAGTAAAGTGTATACAGTAAAACTGAATCTTTTTCAGGAAATACAGATTTTGTAAATCTTAGTAAATGTAAAAATAGATCAGTATCTGTGAAGATTGTTTTTCTTTTACCATACTTTTTCACTGGTCATAATAATGATGCATTCAGTTTCCATGATCAAAATACATAACACATAATTAAGTTCCTAACATACAGAAATAGCAAAGATACAAGCTATTCAGTACGGCATAGTAATTCATTAAATAAATGTGACATTATGATGTGGCGGTGTTAACCTGTAACATGTCAAATCCTCTTCGCTGCAGCTGTAGAATGTGAAGTGCTGTTGAACTCAATAAAAGAGGATGTAGAAGAACAGAGGCAACAAGAGAAGCAGGAAACTTCCCTTATAGATTCCATCTAATCAAAACAAAAAGTATATGATGTACATAAGATATTTATTGTTTAAGATTCACATGATTAAAAGTTGGTGTGGATTTTACACTAATTCTTCCCTATTCCGGAAGTATTTAAACACCTCTGTACCTCTTTGTAAAGCCATCAGTACAGTCACTGTCCCTAAACAAGCTTCAAACCTTGATCAGCGAAGTTCATTACAATACACTGTGAGCACTCGACTAATTCATAACCATATTTACATGAAGGCACTTTCTATTACTTTAAAAAAAAAAATCTACCCCTTTTATTTGTAGTTCTACACTTACACTTTTGTTCATATTATGTCCTCATTTATAAGTTGCATAAGAAATGTGTTTGCTAAACAATGCAAATTAGCACATGGTCAAATAAAGACAATACCTGAGCCATTGCAAAGATCAGTGGCACAGCACTTGGTAGAAACTGGTGCTCCATTTGTGTTTTGAACGGTTCCAGGAACACATTTGTCTGCACATCCTTTATATGTTTGAGTCAACTTGGAGTTACCTATAACAAGGACACAAGCCATTTATCATAAAATACAAATGAGTTATTCCAGAAAACATGCTAAGCTTGAGTAAGAATAATGTAAAAAATTAAACAGATGCTGATTGACAGTTATGTGAATTTCCTCTCTATCACTTTCAGTAAATTATGAATGGACTTACCAGTGGATATTTCCCCTGTTGCACTCTGACACTGGGTAATTCCACTGGGACATGTTTCTGTTGTTCTGTCACATAAACCCGTCTCTGGATCAGGATCACACTTATAACATTTGAGAGAGAGTCCTTTGATGAGAAAGAGAGAGAGAATGACATTCATTGACATCTTTATGTGCAATACATAATACATTAATACTTTATATTTTTACCTCCAGTGAGTAAAATTGAAAGAAGCACAATCGGGATTTGCAGATCCATCTTTGGTCAGCAGTGGAATGAAATCACAATGTTTCAGGGCCCTTTTATAACTGATTAAAAAGGGGGAGGGTTTAATGACGAAACTGTTCATTAAAAAGTAGTAGCAGGAGTTGCAACACAAGGATTACAAAACTGTTTAACTATTTATTTTTATTATTATCCACCTTTTTCTAGAGCATTGGATGTTTCCTGTGATTCACTCCAGAAGCTCCTGTTATTGGTTTTACAGGTGTGGTTCACATATTTTTCAGTGTGTTCATCACAGACAGATTTGATACCCAAAGAAATTGCTTATGTTGAATTAAACAGGATTTAAATGAATCTAAAATCACTCATTACCAAGACAGTGCTGACTGCATTTGACTTTAATAATTTTTTATGATGTATCGTGAAATGAAATAAATGAAGAAATGAATAAATCTCACATAGACTCAACTAGAAACTCTCTAAGAAATGAATTTAAAATTACAATCACATTCAAGCACATGTTTTTATTTTATTTTATGTAATGTTAAAAAACAGGACTTTATAAAAAAAAAGTAAATATCATTTATATTTAATTTATATTTAAAGATTCAGATGACTTTGAATTAATATTATGATCAAATACTTCCCCTAATTGACTATAATTTAAACACAGTTGTCTTAATGTTTGTAAATGTCCTGTAGTCCAGTGTTTCTCAGCTGCTTTTATTTCAGATCAAGTGGCAACCCAATATAGTAATGAAATTGTTCTCTGAAAATTATTAATATTAGGCTACTTTAGACAAGCTTTGTTATAAGTGTGATCAGTTTAAGTTTTGTACTAAGAGTTTTAAAATGAAGTACTTGTGAAAATAGTAACAAAGCAATTCATTTTTTATTTATTTATTTTTATCAAAGAAACTGTGTGTGTGCGTTGTTGTTGTTTTCTTTTAAAGAGATTTGTCTTATTTGTTTTTATCATTAAGGCAATGGTTCATTTGTACCCTATTTGTAATAAAAAAATATGTAATATATACATTTTGTACAGTGTATATGATAACCAAAAAAAGGGATGTTTAAATTATTATTTGATTTTAATAATCATTTTAAGCAACATTTTACAGGAATGCAGGAAAGTATATTTCTGATTGACAGGGGCATCTGTAGAAGTTTGCATATAAGGAAAAAAATCTCCCCATGTTTCCCATATGTACACTGGTGGCCAATAATGTACAGATTTTGCTATTTTAGAAGGAAATTGGTACTTTAATTCACCAAAGTGGCATTCAACTGATCACAAAGTATAGTTAGGACATTACTGATGTAAAAAACAGCACCATCACTATTTGAAAAAAGACATTTTTGATCAAATCTAGACAGCAGCCATCACTCCAACACCTTATCCTTGAGTACTAGAAAATCACTTGCCATTATATCAAACACAGTTGAAAGCTATTTGGTTCATTAAATGAAACTTAACATTGTCTTTGTGTTTGTGTTTGAGTTGCCACAGTATGCAATAGACTGGCATGTCTTAAGGTCAATATTAGGTCAAAAATGGCAAAAAAGAAACAGCTTTCTCCAGAAACTCATCAGTCAATCATTGTTTTGAGGAATGAAGGCTATACAATGCTTGAAATTGCCGAAAACCTGAAGATTTCATTCAAAGGTGTACACTACAGTCTTCAAAGACAAAGGACAACTGGCTCTAACAAGGACAGAAAGAGATGTGGAAGGCCAGATGTACAACTAAACAAGAGGATAAGTACATCCGAGTCTCTAGTTTGAGAAATAGATGCCTCACATGTCCTCAGCTGACAGCTTCATTGAATTCTACCCGCTCAACACCAGTTTCATGTACAACAGTAAAGAGAAGACTCAGGGGTGCAGGTCTTATGGGAAGAATTGCAAAGAAAAAGCCACTTTTGAAACAGAAAAACAAAAAGAAAAGGTTAGAGTGGGCAAAGAAACACAGACATTGGACAACAGATAATTGGAAAAGAGTGTTATGGATCTTAACCCCATTGAGCTTTTGTGGGATCATCTAGACTGTAAGGTGCGTGAGAAGTGCCCGACAAGACAGCTACATCTATGGCAAGTGCTACAGGAAGTGTGGGGTGAAATGTCACCTGAGTATCTGGACAAACTGACAGCTAGAATGCCAAGGATCTGCAAAGCTGTCATTGCTGCACGTGGAGGATTTTTTGATGAGAACTCTTTGAAGAAGTATAAGAAGTTCTGAACATTTTTTTCAAATTGTAATAATAATTTTTCACGTTATTTTTGTACTGACTATACATTGTGATCAGTTGAATGCCACTTTGGTGAATAAAAGTACCAATTTCTTTCCATAAAAGCAAAATCTGTACATTATTCCAAACTTTTGGCCGCCTGTGTAAATGTTCAGATACTAATAAATGGAAAAAAAAAATGTCTAGCTTTTTACATTCAACCATGAAAATGCCATATATTTACATACATGAGTCATTCAGGGGAAAGTAATTTTTATGTGCAAACCAAATGACTGATGAATAATAAAGATGGAAGACTCAGTTTTGTGTTTAAGGAATTTCGGGTTCAGTACAAGTTAAGCTCAATCGACAGCATTTGTAGCATCATTTTGATTACCACAAACATTAATTTTGACCTGTACCCCATACCCCATTGAGGCACTTACACAAAAAGCTGCACTTCAGCTATGCATATTCACATACGCAAGGAATAATTATATGGAATGAATCGAATCGAAGCTGACCAGTAATGGAACACTAATCTCGCTAATGGGGACTTTACACAAAATAGCTATTTACGGTAAAAACAACATCAGTAATCCAAAAAATAACTAAAATCCCCATGAATTCTGAATAACAACTAATTAAATACCAACATAAGTTCCTTTTGACCAAACAAACTAAAACTTAAACTTAAATTATTCAAGCACAGGGGTTAAGGATATTCCCCACAACCTCAGTTCTATACTTGATTGTTTGAGTTAGTAGTACTTAAAATTTTATTTTTATGGATTTTTAAGTTAAACAAGTTCACAGAACTCACTATTATTCATTTACTCTATGGAACGCTCTAAATTCACCTTAGAATGTATATTTTGTGTTCTAAACATAAACGAAATCTTTTCAAATTTTTGAGTAGAAGCTATTTATTTGTACATTATGGTTGCTGACCCAACAAATGTTTTTGAGGCAGGGGCCGTATTCAAACCAATTCAAAGGTCCTGAAGAAATTTTTGCTTTACCATCAGGCCTAAAACAACCTCTATTTTTGACACTAATTAATGTGTTGTGTGGCGTTAAACCTCTGGTTTTGACACTTCTCAGTGTGATGTGTAATTCCCATAAGAGACTAACAACTCCCCTTCTCACACCTTTGGTTAAGTGTGTAGTCATGATGACACTGGATGGTAAGATACTCGGAGAGAAGCTGCAGTATTACTACAGCAGCAGTGAGGAAGAGGAGAACGCTTTTGTTTATGACACATTATTAATAAAAGTTTTTCAAAGTCTCTTTCAGTTAAGAACCACTTTCACTATATACAGTGGCAAGAAAATGTATGTTAATCCTTTGGAATTACCTGTATTTATGTATGAATTTGTCTTTAAATCTGGTTTAATCTACATCTAAGTTACAATAATGAACAAACGCCATCTGTTTGAACTATTAACACACAAATTATTGTATTGTTCTTGTACATATTGTATACATCATTCAAACATTCACAATTTAGGTTGGAAAAAGTATGTGAACCCCATAGGCTAATGACGTCAACGAAAGCTAATTAGAGTCAGGAGTTGGCAAACCTGGCATCCAATTAATGAATCGAGATTGGAGGTGTGTGGTAGAGATACTTTGACTCATAAAAAGCACTCAAACATTTTAAGTTTGCTATTCACAAGAAGCATCTGCTGACATGGACCATGCCTGGCAAAAATGAGATATCAGAAGTCCTACGATCATGAATTTGCTTTTCATAAAGCTGGAAAGAATTACAAAGTTATCTCGAAGAGCTTAGATATTCATCTGCCCACAGTTAGATGAATTGTTTATAAATGGAGATGATTTAGTACTGTGGCTACTCTCCCTAGAAGTGGCCGTCCAGCCAAGATGACTCAAAGGACACACCGCGAAATGCTCAATGAGTTAAAAAAAGAACCTTACAGTGACAGCTAAAGACTTGAAAGAATCATTGGAACTGGTTAACATCTCTGTTCATGAGTCTGCTCTACGGAAATCATTAAACAGGCATGATGTCCATGGCAGGACACCACGAAGGAAGCCGCTGCTTTCCAACAAAAACATTGCTGTGTGCTTGAAGTTTGCCAAAGACCACCTTATTACATATTACATACACAAAGAACAAAGAACTAAATTGAATAAATTATGGTGTAAAAAATAAAATAAATTACTATTATTAATATCATAAAATTAAAAATAACAGAAATACTCAATCAGAAAGAAAAATAAGGCCATAATAACTAGGAATTGTGTTATTCTTGCTCTCGCTATATTATTTATATATAATATACATATATATATATATATATATATATATATATATATATATATACACACACACTACTGGTCAAAAGTTTTGAAACACTTATTCGTTATTTATTATAATTGTTTTTCTTCACATTTTAGAAAAATAGTAAAGTCATCAAAATTATGGAATAACATAAATGGAACTATGGGAATTATGTTGTGACTAAACAAAATCCAGAAGAAATCAAAACTGTGTTATATTTTAGCATCTTCAAAGTAGTCACCCTTTGCCTAGAATTTGCAGACATGTACTCTTGACATTTTCTCAATTTCTTGAGGTATCACCCTGGGATGCTTTTTAAACAGTATTGAAGGAGTTCCCATCTATGTTGGGCACTTATTGGCTGCTTTTCTTTATTATTTGGTCCAAGTCATCAATTTCAAAAACTTTTTTTTTTTAAATAGATTTTAGTTTTGTAATGAAATAAATTAATATAGTGGCACAATTATATTTTTGTCTACAAAACTCATATCAAACATTTAAGCATACGTCTTCAGATCAAAAGATTTTTAAGATCATAAGAAATATTTCAGTCAAGTGTTTCAAAAGTTTTGACCAGTAGTGTATATATGTGTATATATATATATATATATACATATAACGCAACGCTTTGTGTGTTGCAAAAGTATTCAGACCCCTGACCAATTTTCTCCTATTACCAAATTACATAATTAATAATTTTCTTTATTTATCACACATTATACATTTGCACATATACAGTGAAATTCTTCTTTTTCACATATCCCAGCTAGGCTGGGGTCAGAGTGCAGGGTCAGCCATGATACGGCGCCCCTGGAGCAGATAGGGTCAAGGGCCTTGCTCAAGGGCCCAACAGTGGCATCTTGGCGGTGATGGGGCTTGAACCCCCGACCTTCTGATCAGTAACCCAGAGCCTTAACCGCTGAGCCACCACTGCCCTACTTACAATTACAAATGGTACACTGAAATTTCATTCTGATTGATATTTTATTTTAAAACACTGAAACTCAAAATCAGTTATTGTAAGGTGACATAGATTTTTTGTTGGGAAATATTTTTATGAAAAATAAAAAACTGAAATATCTTGCTTGCATAAGTATTCAACCCCCACACATTAATATTTGGTCGAGCCACCTTTTGCTGCAATAACTGCTTTAAGTCTTTTGGGGTACATATGTACCATCTTTGCACACAGTGACGAAGTGATTTTGGCCCATTCTTCTCGGCAGATTTGCTCCAGGTTGTTCAGGTTGGTTGGGTGACGCTTGTGGACTGCAATTTTCAAAGAGAGCCACAGATTCTCAATAGGACTGAGATCAGGACTTTGACTGGGCCACTGTAGGACATTTATCTTTTTGTTCTTGAGCCACTCCAATGTTGCTTTGGCCATGTGCTTGGGATCATTTTCCTACTGAAAGGTAAATGTCCTCCCAAGCTTCAGTTTTTTAGCAGCCTGAAGCAGGTTCTCTTGCAGTATTTCCCTATATTTTGCTCCATCCATTCTTCCTTTAATTCTAACAAGATGCCCAGTCCCTGATGATGAGAAGCATCCCCACAGCATGATGCTGCTACCACCATACTTCACTGTAGGGATGGTGTGTCTTGAGGCATAGGAAGTGTTAGGTTTGCGCTTTGAGTTTTGGCCAAAAAGCTCTATCTTGGTCTCATCTGACCACAAAACCTTCTCCCACATCACAGCCTGGTCACTCACATGCTTTCTGGCAAACTCCAGACGTGCTTTCAGATGGTACTTTTTGAGTAACGGCTTCTATCTTGCCACCCTCCCATACAGGCCAGCGTTATGCAGTGCTCTTGATATGGTTGACCAGTGCACCATTACTCCACTCCCAGCCACTGAATTCTGAAGCTCCTTCAAAGTGATTGTTGGCCTCACTGTGGCTTCTCTCACAAGTCTCCTTTTTGTTAGTGCGCTGAGTTTTGAGGGATGGCCTTTTCTTGGCAGTGCCTGGGTGGTGTGGTGAAGCTTCCACTTCCTGATTATTGATCCAACTGTGCTCACTGGGATATCCAAACATTTGGATATTATTTTGTACCCTTTCCCTAATCTATGCATTTTTATTACTTTATCTCTAACTTCTGTGGAATGCTCTTTGGTCTTCATTGTCCTTAAGATTCACAGCCTGACCAATGATCCTTTAACAATGGATTTTTTTGTCCAGAAAATGTGATTGCAACTTTAATGATTCACAGGTAGATGCCAATGGTAAAGTAATTGTATAAAGCAATTTCTTTCATCGGTGTAACCTGGCAGCTTCCACAGCACAGGGGTTGAATACTTATGCAATCAAGATATTTTAGTTTAGTATATATATATATATATATATATATATATATATATATATATATTTCCCAATATAAAACCAATGTCACCTAACAATAACTGATTTTGAGTTCCAGTGTTTTAAAATAAAATATCAAACAGAATGAAATTTCAGTGTACAATTTGTAATAGCAAATATGAGATATCATATCAAGTAATATGAGATAATTGGTCAGGGGTCTGAATACTTTTGCAAGGCACTGTATATATATATATATATATATATATATATATATATATATATATATATATATATATACAGCAAGTTCAACAGCATGGTAATTACTTTAGAAATAGAAAAATAAATCCTTCATTAATAATATTAACTCACAGTGTCTAAAGGGAGAAAAATAAGAGTTCAGATCCTCCCAAAGAGATTCTCCATGTTTACACTCATACAACAAATAATGCAGCCTTTCTTCATCCATTTTAAAGAATACACTTAAATTATATCAGCAAAATTTGTACAGCGACTTATTGGATAGATATTATGCAATATCTTAAATTTACTTCTCTTACCTTGTTAGAAATGCAGCATTTTTCAGGAAGTAACCAGGCTCTTATCAAGTGAACATTAAAAAATAAAAGAAAAAAAGAGTTCCTAAAAAATTAGCATTTAGGTGATGGATTATGTTATGCAGCAATTGCCAATGGCATATTTTTTCAATAAAAGTTTAGGCATTACTTTTCTTGCGTATCAAAATGGAACCATACCTTTCTCACAGACTGTGGTGACACATTTATGTCTAAATGAGCAATTTGTTAATGTTTTAATTTTTTTGATGAAAAATGATGGAGTCAATAAATTTGTCATCTGTCTTCTGACTCTTGTAATCCATCTCTCTTTGTTTTTTCCTCCTTTGTAGTCATTGAAACATAATAGTGGATTTTTTCTTTTGCTGTTACAGCAAATGGGAATGCAAAAATAATATTTGCTGTGGTCTCCCGTTCATCGCTATATAGAAGTTTACCCTGCTGTAGTTTAATTTTGCGTTCCATATCTGGAAACTGGAAAAGGGTCTCTGAATATGCATACTTCCCTGCTACACGAGACACATAAAGCAAATAATTAGGATATCTGAAAATACAGTTTTCATGAAACAGTGTTCCTTAAGGTAATTTTTTTTAAAGGGATAGTTCACCCAAAAATGAAAATCCTCTCATCATTTACTCACCCTCATGCCATCCCAGATGTGTATGACTTTCTTTCTACTGCAGAACACAAACCACATTTTTTAAAAGAATATCTCAGTTCTGCAGGTGACCAGAACTTTGAAGCTCAAAAAGCACATAAAGGCAGCATAAAATAATGTCAATAATCCATATGACTCCAGTGGTTAAATTCATAACTTCAGAAGTGATATGATAGATGTAGGTAAAAAAACAAAACAAATAAATATTTAAGGGGGTATTAACGCTTGGTCACTTCATATGTTTTTACTGATCGGATAGCTATCCGATCATGAAAAGACCAAGTGTAAAGGCTCTCCAAAACGGATTTGAGACAGATAAAAATCCTTTGAGACACATTCAATTTGAAACTTGATTAAGTGTAAATGCATCTGGCTGTACAAGCCACATATGTAACTTTACTCTGTCCAAACAGCACTTCATCAGCATGGGAAAAATGCAAAACGTCTTGGTTACTGTTGTAACCTCCGTTCCCTGATGGAGGGAATGAGACGTTGTGTCGATGTAGTGACACTAGGGGTCGCCCTTGGGAGCCCCAAACACCTCTAATCTTTGAGAAAAGGCCAATGAGAATTGGCGAGTGGAATTTGCAGGCCACTCCCCAGGACATACGGGTATAAAAGGAGCTGGCTCGCAAACACTCATTCAGATTTTGTGCTGAGGAGCCGAGACAAGGTCCCGGCCATTTCAGCGGCTAGTACAACGTTGTGGCAAGAGGGACACAACTTCTGTCACTCACTCGATGTTGTATCGATGTAGTGACACTAGGGGTCCCTATAGAAAAACGCCACAACTGCTGGACCGTGTTACGTGGACTGCCGATGCAGGTGCAAGCAAGCTGCTGCGTGCGTAATAGCAGGTGCATCAGGCCACATGTAACCTCCCCCAACACCCCACAAGACGTCATGTAGTTCCCCACATCACAGAGGGGGGAAGCGACATAACTAGCATGGGAGCAGGCCGCACCAGCCGTGGCCTTTTCTCACTATGTTTCTCTCCACAGAGTACTAGATTCGGCTGGGGCCATCTAACGCTATTATACGCATCGGGGAAGGTGTTCTTTCCCTTTCCTATTCTTTCAGGGGGAAAAGACCCCGCGGAGACCACATGCTGCCCGGAGGGGAGGTAACATGTGGCAATACGTCACATGGGCTCACCAGCCACACATGGAAGAGGCGCGGTGGTAGGTCCTGCCTTAAAGGAGAGGAGCTCTACAACACAGCGACTGGGGGCAGAGTGGGCTCTGCCCAAGGAAGACATGGGTTTTCTGACAGGGAGACCATACCGCGGAAAATACATCACAGGGGGTTACCGGAGTAACCGGCACCTGTGGAGCACCTACCCCAGTACAGGGCATATTAGCACACGTACTGGTTCCGGCTGCGAATTCCTCCACCGAATTCACGAGCCACAGGGCTAGGGAGGAAGGACATCCAGGGTTCACAGGTTCGTGAACTCGCATGGGAGAAGAAGCGCACGTCTTCGCCTCATGGAGGGGAAAGTCGCTATATGCAAGCGATACACCCGGCCAGCTGTTCCGTATTACCAAACTTACCTGTTCGTACCTGATAAAACATGGGACGAAACCGGCTCAACCTGGAGATTGTAAAATCTTGCAAAGGCATTGGTTGTTGCCCAGCCCGCTGCTCTGCAGATGTCTGCTAGAGAGGTGTCATTGGCCAGTGCCCACGAGGTTGCCAGACTCCTTGTAGAGTGTGCTCGTATTCCCAAAGGGGCAGGCATGGCCTAGGCTTGGTATGCCAGAGCAATGGCATCCACGATCCAGTGGGCAAGCCTCTGTTTGGAGATAGCGTTCCCTTTCCACTGTCCACCAAAGCAGACAAAGAGCTGCTCAGAGCGTCTAAAGCTCTGTGTGCGATCCAAGTAGATGCGCAAAGCACACACCGGACACAGCAACGACAGGGCTGGGTCTGCCTCCTCCCGGAGCAGGACCACGTGAGAGTCTACCGGACTGAACTCCAGGCAGGTATTGCTGACAGAGAATGCCTGAAGGTCCCCAACCCTCTTGATGGAGGTGAGTGCAATCAGGAGGGCTGTCTTCAAGAGAGGGCTTTCAGCTCGACTGACTCTAGCAGCTCAAATGGGGCTCTCCAAAGGCCCAGGAGGACCATGGAGCAATCCCATGAGGGAAAGAGGTGTGGCCTAGGAGGATTCAGCCTCCGGCCGCCTCTCAGGAACCTGATGATCACGTCGTGCTTCCCTAAGGACTTACCATCCACTGTGTCATGGTGTGCCGCTATGGTGGCCACATACACCTTCAGGGTGGAGGGGGACAGCCACCCTCCAGCCTCTCCTGCAGGAAGAAAAGCACTGACCCGACTGCGCATCTCTGGGGGTCTTCACCTCGGGAAGAACACCAACTTGCGAACAAACGCCACTTCAGGGCATAAAGCTGCCTCGTAGAGGGAGCCCTGGCCTGAGTGTTCATGTCTACCACTGCTGGTGGTAGGCCACTTAGGTCTTCAGCGTCCCATCCAAGGGCCAGACGTGGAGGTTCGAGAGGTCTGGGCATGGGTGCCAGATGGTGCCCCGTCCCTGAGAGAGGAGGTCCTTCCTCAGGGGAATCTGCCAGGGAGGGGCTGTCACAAGGAGCGTGAGATCTGAGAACCAAGTCTGAGTGGGCCAGTACGGCGCCACGAGGGTGACCTGTTCCTCATCCTCCCTGACCTTGCACAGGGTCTGTGCAAGTAGTCTCACTGGGAGGAACACGTATTTGCACAGCCCCTGGGGCCAGCTGTGTGCCAGCGTATCTGTCCCAAGTGGGACTCCCGTCAGGGAATACCAGAGCGGGCAGTGGGAGCATTCCTGTGAAGCGAATAGGTCTACCTGTGCTTTGCCAAATCGACTCCAAATCAGCTGGACCACCTGGGGGTGGAGTCTCCACTCTCTGTTGAGCGTTGCCTGCCATGACAGCGCATCCGCTGTGGCGTTGAGGCTGCCCGGGATATGAGTGGCCCGCAGTGACCTCAGCCGCTACTGACTCCAGAGGAGGAGATGGCGGGCGAGTTGCGACATGCGACGAGAGCGTAGGCCGCCTTGTGATTTATCTATGTTACTGTCACTGTGTTGTCCGACTGGACCAACACATGCTTGCCCCGGATCAATGGCAATAGCCTCCGCAGGGCAAGCAGTACAGCCAGCAACTCGAGGCAGTTGATATGCCAACACAGCCGTGGTCCTGAAAAGGAGCCAGCGGCTCAGTGCCCATTGCACACGGCACCCCAGCCCAACTTGGAGGCATCTGTGGCGACCACGACGCATCTGGACACTTGCTGTAGGGGGACTCCTGCCCACAGAAATGCAAGGTCTGTCCAAGGGCTGAATATGTGGTGGCAGAGTGGCGTGATAGCTATATGGTGTGTGCTGTGGTGCCATGCCCATCTTGGGACTTGAGTCTGAAGCCAGTGCTGAAGCGGTCTCATATGCATCAACCCGAGCGGCGTGACTGCCGCCGAGGATGCCATATGCCCCAGGAGCCTCTGAAGGTGTTTTAGTGGAACCACTGTCTTCCGCTTTAATGACTTCAGGCAGTTCAGCACCGACTGCGCACACTCGCTTGTGAGGCACGCTATCATCGAGATCGAGTCATACTCCATGCCGAGAAATGAAATGCTCTTAACCGGGGAGAGCTTGCTCTTTTCCCAGCTGACCCGAAGCCCTAGATGGCTGAGGTGCCTGAGCACCAGGTCCCTGTGTGCGCACAACAACTCTCGAGAGTGTACTAGAATCAGCCAGTCATCGATGTAGTTGAGTATGCGGATGCCCACTTCCCTTAATGGGGCAAGCGCTGCCTCTGTGACCTTCGTGAAGACTCGAGGGGACAGGGACAGGCCGAAGGGGAGGACCTTGTACTGATACGCCCGGCTGTCGAAAGCAAATCGTAGGAAGGGTCTGTGACGAGGTAGAACCGAGACGTGAAAGTATGCATCCTTCAGGTCTACCGCCGTGAACCAATCTTGATGCCGGATGCATGCCAAAATGTGCTTCTGCATCAGCATCTTGAACGGGAGTCTATGTAAGGCCCTGCTCAAAACTCACAGTTCCGAGATTGGCCGCAACCCACCGCCTTTCTTTGGCATGATGAAGTAAGGGCTGTATTACCCTTTCCTCATCTCGGCTGGAGGGACAGGCTCTATCACGCCTTTGCGTAGAAGGGTCGTGATCTCCGCACGCAGGGTGGCGGCATTCTCGCCCTGCACCGAGGTGAAGCGGACGTCGCTGAACCAGGGCGGGCACCTGGCGAACTGAATCGTGTAGCCAAGTCGGATGGTCCTGGCCAGCCACCGCGACGGATTGGAAAGTTCTAACCATGCGTCCAAGCGCCGGGCGAGGGGCACTAAGGGGACAATTGCGTCTAACGTACCTGTGGGTGAGGCCTCGTGGTGGGGGGAGCAGGGGACACCACGTCGATGAGCCTTGCTTTGTCTCAAACTCGTGGCTGTGTTGAGGGGGCCCTCGAAGCACTTACCTTGCTCCATGTACCCAGCGTCAGGGGGGTCGGCGACGGGGGAGGAGGGACTTTTTGAATCCTCTTAACTCATCACAACCACCTGGCCATGGGTGTGAATGTAAGTCGCAGGTGCTCAGTGTCCGGTCGCTGTGATAACGGCGGTCGTAAACGCCGACTGTGTGACCCAAGGAGTGAGGAAACCACTCTTTTTTTGAAAATGTGGGTACCACAGCCCGTTCAGGGTGCGGCAAACACAAAACAAAAGGGAAAACAGGTTTACCTCCCAGCCCTCCAACGAGGGAAGGATTGGTCTGGATACCAGCTCCATGGTAGCAGCGGACATCTCCCTCCCTGGCTCGTCTGTCTCAGAGGCGCTTAGGAGCCTTCAGGGTCTTTGTGCCCGGTCGTGAGGCGGGGGGTGTTGGCTTCCTGCGGGGAGCTCAACTGGGCTATGGCTGTGGCGGAGCCGCCACAGGGGGACACCCTCGGCGAGCAGACGGGGTACGGGATCTTGAGCCACACTGGGGCAAGATGTGCTGTATTGCCTCAGTCTGTTTCTTCACCGCTGAGAACTGCTGGGCAAAGTCCTCAGCGGTGTTGCCGAATAGGGCGATCTGGGAGATGGGAGCGTTGAGAAAGCGAGCCTTGTCCCTCATCTCGACCAGATTCAGCCACAGGTGGCGCTCCTGGACCACCAAGGTGGACCGCCAGCCCGAGTGCTCGTGCTGTGACCTTCGTCGCCCGGAGGGCAAACTGTCTTTATTTAATCGAATATCAATCAGTAAATACACATGAAGTGACCAAGTGTAAATACCCCCTTAGTCCTTTTTTACTATAGATTCTCCTCCCTGCCCAGTAGGTGGTGATATGAATGAAGAATGCTCATCACCAAAAACAAACGAAGAATAATGTAAAAGTGAAAGTGGAGATTTATGGTAAAAAAAGGACTTAAATATTTATCTGTTTCTCGCCCACACTTAACATATCACTTCTGATGACATGGATTAAATTGCTGGAGTCATATGGATTACTTTTATTCTGCCTTTATGTACTTTTTGGACCTTCAAAGTTCTGGTCACCATTCACTTGCATTGTATGAACCTACAGAGCTGAAATATTCTTCTAAAAAAATGTGTTTGTGTTCTGCAGAAGAAAGAAAGTCATACACATCTGGGATGGCATGAGGGTGAGTAAATGATGAGAGAATTTTCATTTTGGGTGAATTACCCTTTAAAAATATTTGATTAAATTGTTGTTGTTGTTCGTACTGTGCATCACTGGTCAAAGAACATACTGTATACTGACTAAAGGAGAATGCCAACATGGTGTATGTTTGCGGTTCGCTTAGGAATTTCTATTGAGTTTTTTAAAAGAGATTTTAATTATACCCACTTTCTGACATCACGGCTGAAGTTTCATGCTTTGAAGCAACACTGAAGATTTTACAACCACATAAAAATGATTCTGTAGCTAAAGAAATTTTGAAATGAAGTTTATTTTTTGATAACCACTGCTACTTTTTAGTATTTTAGATTTACTTACTATTTTTTATTTATAATGTATATATACTGTGTATGAATATATATATATAAAATTAAGAGACCACTGCAAAATTATCAGTTTCTCAGGATTTAGGTATGGTTTGAGTGAAATGAAAAAATATTTGTTTTATTCTATAAAATACTGACGACATTTCTCCCAAATTCCAAATAAACATATTGTCATTTAGAGCACTTATTTGCAAAAAGTGACAACTGGTCAAAGTAACAAAAAAGATGCTGTGTTTTCAGACCTCGAATAATGCAAAGAAATCAATTTCATATTAATTTTTAAATGATACAATACTAATGTTTTAGTTAGCTAAACTAATGTTTAGCATGCGTCTCGGCATGCTCCCTACCAGTCTTTCACATTTCTGTTGGGTGACATTATGGTAAACTCCTGGTTCAAAAATTCAAGCAACTCGGCTTTGTTTGAAGGCGTGTGGCCATCCATCTTCTTGATCACATTCCAGAGGTTTTCAATGGGGTTCAGGTTTGGAGCATTGTCCTGCTGAAAAAAACAGTCCTCAGATTTGGGGAACATTGTCAGAGCAGAAGGAAGCAAGTTTTCTTCCAGGATAACCTTGTACATGGCTTGATTCATGCGTCCTTCACAAAGACGAATCTGCCCGATTCCAGTCTTGCTGAAGCACCCCCAGATCATCACCGATCCTCCACCAAATTTCACAGTGGATGCGAGACACTGTGGCTTGTAGGCCTCTCCAGGTCTCCCTCCAGCCATTAGACGACCAGGTGGAGAATCGGTGATGATACAAGGTTATCCTGGAAGAAAATGTGCTTATATATTTAATTTAATTATACATTTTTGGTCAGAAGGTTTAAGGAGGTCAATTAGCGCCATAGTTGTTGTAAATATCAAACACAAACACATTAGTGATGATTTAAAATGTGTTTATTATGTAAAGCTGTTGTCAATCAAGCATAAATTTAGCATAACTTACAGACTACTAGAAGTCTTAAAAATAGTTATAACAGGAACACAAATGTTTAAAAATACAAATACATGTATGTAAATCTTTTATTACAGCACTTTAGCATCCTCTTTTTCAAACCTATACAGTAAAGCATACAGTTGAAATGAATATATTTTAATTCTCAGAATATTTACAGGAAATATAGATTTTGTAGATTTTGATGGATCTGTAAATGTGAAGAAGACTTTTTTATTTTTTACCATATTTTTTATGGTAATGATGCAGTATTTTGTTTTATTTATTTTTGTTGAGTTATCAAAATAGTTTGAGTTGAGTTACATCATTTTAGCAAAGAAAAGCAACAAACAAGCTCTATTTAATAAGGCATTGCAATAAAAACAAACTGTTGCTACTGTTGCTTTCTGTTGATATGTGGTGGTAATATGTGATCTTCACTGCATCAGTAGAATGTGAAGTGCTGTTGAACTCAGTGAAAGAGGAAGTAGGAGAACAGAGGCAACAAGTGTAGGGGGAAACTTCCCTTGTAGATTCCATCTGATCAAGAAAAACACTAAAAATTAATAATATCTATCTATCTATCTATACATATATATAAAGATTCAAGACATTAGAATTTTAGGCAGATTTTGCTTTAAAAAACACACACACGCACACACACACACACACACACACATACACACACACACACACACACACAAAATGCATCATATGTCCTGTAGCACATGACTGAAGTATTTAAAAAGATTTACAAATCTGACATGTAGGAAAGCTTTAGTGGTCACTGTCCTCAGTGTTAAGCTCCAGCTGGATGTTTCACAGTTTTCCAAACAATGGCTGAAGTAAAAATCAATTTTTGTGATAATCAACATTATGCTAAAAATGCTGTCAATTGAGCTTAACTTATATTGAACTGTAAAAGTGACAAAAAAAAGTGTAAAATTTCCATTTCCAATATCGAGTGCCTTGCCTTTGATTGACGTTAAGGTTATTTTACTGCTTTTTAGAGAATTGAATATATTCATTGTATGAGGGTGCTACAAATTAAGACTTTACAATAAGGTTGCATTTGTTAACAGTTACCAACATTAGTTAACATAAATTAACAGTGAACATTACTTTTACAGCACTTATTAATCTTGGTTAATATTAGTTTCAACATAAAGGCTTACTAATACAGTTTTAATGCAAATTAAAAGTTGCATATATTAACATTAGTTAATACATTTTGAACTGACACAAACTAATGAACAATTGTATCTTTATAAATGAACAGTATCTAACATAGATTAATAAATGCTGTAAAAATATATTGTTTGACAGTTCATAATACCTAATTCATTTACTAATGTTAACAAATAGAACCTTATTGTAAAGTGTTACCAGAATTATAAATATGATAATGATTATTATTTTATAGCCACTTTATGGTAAGTTTCCTATGACACTTGTTATAATTTATCAACATTAGTGGTTAGTGATGCTTCATCTGTAAAAAATAATATTTAAGCTTGTTTTTAAGATTTACATATTTTCATAACAAATTTCCATAAAATTGTATTGTGTAACCTTTATTCATCATTTATTCATCATGCCTACCTACAATATTCCTTAGGGCCTTAGACTTGTAACCACTATAATTGCATAAATGTTAGTGTGTAAATATATCCTTATTTAATATGTAAATAGTCAGACAGGCAGAGGTTAAAATGGGACAGAACGATTCGGAACGTGTTTGTCAAAAGACAAATAATACATTTCGTCTATGCTCCAGTCCAGTTTTTGTTTGATCCAGCTACACATTTCATCTTTATTTAGAAAATGTGCTTAACCCTTATGCGACCTTTGGGACGTTTTTGTCTTTTTTATTTATTTATTTATTTTCAATCATTTTGGCTGTGTTAATGCCAACGGCATAAATTTTGCCAAAGGTGTGTATTTTTGGGGGGAATTTGGATATTTCAACCTCAGTTCCTATAATACATCTATAATACACTGTGTACGCAAAATAGTTACACTCTGGACATTCAGGACAAAAATGTCCCCTTTGAAACCCATTAAAACTGCAATATTTGATCCTAGTGCCATGAAAGCATTAAATCAAGAATTCTATGATATTATGCTTTCATTTACGGAGCCCTGGCTTTAAAATTTTAACATTTTCCACCAGATGCGCCATTTCCCTCATGTTTAGCCTATGGAGCAAATACATACTTTTTTCCTATTTTCTGTTTGCTGTATTATAGAGCACTGCAGGCCAATTGAATAAATGATGCAGCTAAAATTGTGTGGGTTGGTATGGATGTCAGAATGTGTTTTGTATGTGTGTATTGAGAAGTGTGTGTGTGTGTGTGTGTGTGTATGTGTGTGTGTGTGTGTGTGTGTGTGTGTATATGTGTGTGTGTGTGTGTGTGTGTGTGTGTGTGTGTGTGTGTAAACAACATTATGTAAACGAACTGGCATTTAAAGGATTCAAATCCTGAAAATGAATTCATATTTGGTAGTTATGATCAGGACTGATCTTGGTTAAAAAAATTTACTAACTGAAAGTGGAAAAGAATATTATTATATAATATTATTATGGCCGTTTTTTGACGCGGACATTTTTGTCCTTTAAGGACCTCTGAGTAACTTTTTTATATTGACACACAAGGGTTGAATACTGGATGGCTTTCTTACTTGTTTTAAAATAATTGGCCAAATGTTCGCCGAAAAAAAAAAATCTGTAAAATCAGTTGAAGAGTTGTCTTTTGTCTCAACATAAAAAAAAAATAATAAAAAAAAATTATAAAAAAAAAATAAAAAAGGTTTGACACGCCTTCTGTCAATCGCTTCAAGCTGTCATTGGTTTGTACTGATGTCAGTCACCTGCTCTGCGCCGTGATTGGCTCCTGCTTGTACTTACGCTGCAGCAGATGCCTCATCACAAGCAACCGTTTCAGAGATTAACTTTGCTATAAAGAAGCCATATATCGGTAAGATTCAATCGTGTTACCACACTGCAAATGGTTTAATAATCATATGTCTCATTTGTATTAATTAAACGTGAAACTTTGTACGCTTTTTAAAATAGTAATTCCGTGTTCTGGCACGTTAATCGACTAGCTAGTACACTAGCATGTTAAGATGGCATGCTAACACACACAATCACGAATATCACATTTTAATGTACATTCTTATTGATCAATCGTTTGCAAATCGTACGACCTGTAAGTAAGCATTATTGATTATTTATTTCATTAACTTAGTTTGATGTTCCCCAAACATGATCTGAAAACATAGCCAGCTAGCAGGTCATGTTTGACAGACTAGTTAATCCCTTTACAGCTTTAGACGAGGTGACTCGTTACTTTCCTCCACATTATGATCTATGTCATGTTGAATCATTTAGCTTATATATTGAAAACAGTACGTTTTTAGAAACGCTTGTTGTCCTAGATATCAGCTCCATAAGGACTTTTTGAAATTCTCACCAGCCCAGTTTATTTACTCATGAGGTCATTTTGAACAAGATTTGTTTCCAAAGGCAATTATGACGTTATCACTTTCAGTTGCAATTTGAATGTAGAATGTTCTAAAAATGTAAGGAAATGGGATACTGTCAAAATTTAATGTTAAGTATATATATATACTTTTATGTATAATTATGTTAATTATGTATACACACATACATACATATACACACTGGCGGCCAAAAAAAATAAGTCGTATACTCTAATATTTAGTTGGACCACCTTTAGCTTTAGTTACGGCACACATTCGTTGTGACATTGTTTCAACAATTTTATGCAATGTCACAACATTTATTTCTGCCCAGAGTTGCATTAATTTTTGTCCAAGATCTTGTATTGATGACGGGAGAATCGAACCACTCCGTAAAGTCTTCTCCAGCACATCCCAGTGACTTTCAATGAGGTTAAGGTCAGGACTCTGTGGTGGCCATTTATGTGTGAAAGTAATTCCTCATGCTCCCTGAACCACTCTTTCACAATTTGAGCCCGATGAATCTTGGCATTGTCGTCCTGGAATATGCTCGTGCCATCAGGGGGAAAAAAAATCCATTGATGGGATAACTTGGTCATTCAGTACATTCAGGTAGTCAGCTGACTTCATTTTATTGCTGCATAACGTCGCTGAGCCTAGACCTGACCAACTGAAGCAACCCCAGATCATAACACTGCCTCCAGAGGCTTGTACAGTGGGCACTATGCATAACGGGTGCATCGCTTCATGCTCTTCCCTTTTTACCCTGATGCGCCAATTGCTTTGGAATAGGGTAAATCTGGACTCATCAGACCACATGACCTTTTTCCATTGCTCCACAGTCCAATCTTTATGCTCCCTTGCAAATTGAAGTCATTTTTTCCGATTAGCCTTACTAACAACAGTGTTGGGTAATGTTACTTTTAAAAGTAACTCGTTAGAATATTGCGTTACTCCTAAAAAAAAAAAAAAAAAAGTAACTTAATTAAAAAGTAAATTGGGGGGGGGGGGGGAGAGTAAAGTGTCACGTTACTTTTGCGTTACTTTTGTTTTTTTTCTCACAGCCACTTTCTCTTCTGCTATGCTATGCATTCCATACAAATGAGCCATGCGTTGCATACAAGAGACATTACAGGTCATGCTAGCTTCTGTACAACACTCATGTCAAAACAACATAGTAAAGAAACAGATATTTAGAAAGTAGGTCTTCACATCATATTTATAATAATCAATAAAATGAATATGCATGATTTGTTTTTCCATCAACATGGCAGCCAATATGAATTATGAAGAATAACCACTGTCTTACCTAAAGCAGCAAAGTCCAACACTTGAACCTGCATCATATATGTCATCATGTGCGGTGCCCATCGACAATGTCAGAGTCCACAAGATGTTTTTCAAAAGTCAGGATAAAATTCAGTGGGGAATGCCAACCTAACATGTTCAAGGAATGTGTCTGATAATAAAATAATGTTTTTCACTTAAGTCAACCTAGTGCACACTTGTTTTGAGTTGATCCATGGTGCGTACAAACGGCACAACTTCAAAGGTGCATGTTGATACTACTTGAATGGAATCGTTTTTAATGCACCAAAATGTCATACAGAAACGGTTTGTTTCATGAATCAAACTACTTGTTTACTATAAAACAAAAATGTAGAATATTTTTAGAAACTAAGACATATTCTCTGCGTTCACAAACCATGTAGAATGTTGCTCGGAGCCACTGATCCAGATTCAGCTTTTCTCATCCCATTTTCCCAGTTAAGGGGAGCTATAACATGGAGCAGTTCGACTGCATAAGTCAGTTAATTGAGCGAGCATTTCACCCTGTGTATCATGTCGTGGCCAGTGGAAGACTAATCTTATAATCCCTCTGTATAAACACGTTTACTGATTTTTAAAAAAAAAAATTTTTTTTAATGCAGGGTGTATTAACAGATGAACCAATCGCGTTTCACTCAAACAAATGTTGTTGACCTCATATCACGCTAAAAACATGAAATGCGCTTTAGCGAGTTGATTGACAAACGACGTCTGTATCTAAAAGGTGATTGGCTCTTTTACCTGCAAGGCAGGACTTCCTTTCTACATCCATTGACTGTTGGGTGCTAGAGCTTGTTGGTTGGACGTTCCAATTTCTCCCATTAATTTAAATAGAAGTGACTCATCTCTATGGCCTCACACTCTATAGAAAAACAATGCCAATCATGCACTACGTCTGCTCCCCGAAGTTTGCACACTTTGACTCCTGATTTCTCGCAATACAGGGACAGTAGTGGTGTACAAAAGCAACGTGTTACTTTATTTAAAAAGTAACTCCGATATAATGGACTAAAATAAAAAAAATATTGTGTTACTTTACTCATTACTCAAAAGTATTCTGATTACGTTACATCGTTACTTTTATTGCACTACACCACACTGCTAACAAGTGGCTTTCTTGTGGCCACACAGCTGTTTAGTCCCAATCCTGTAAGTCCTGGTCACATTGTGCGAGTGGAAATGCTCTTACTTTCACTATTAAACATAGCCGTGAGTTCTACTGTCGATTTTTTACGATGTGACCAAGTGTTTTAGTGATCTCCGATCACGATCAATCAAGATTTTTTTGGACAGTTCTTAACCCAATTCCAATGATTTCAGCAATCTCCTTAGTTGTTTTCTTTGCTTGATGTAGGCCAGTAATTTGCACCTTCTGAAACACAGTAACATCTTTTCCACGACCACGGGATACGTCTTCTGAAATGGTTGTTTAAGAAATGAGAAGCTACACACTGCATCAGTTGGGGTTAAAAGAATTGTTGCCAGCTGAAACATATTAATCACTGCAATAATGATCCAATCATAGGCTATTCAGTATCTGCTTATTTAAATCCAAACTGCGACTTTTTTTGTGGCCAGGCAGTGTCTGGAGGAATGGGCCAAAATTCCAGCAACTTATTGTGAGAAGCTTGGGGAAGGCTACCCAAAACATTTGACCCAAGTTAAACAATTTAAAGGCAATCCTACCAAATACCAAATAAGTGTATGTAAACTTCTGACCCACTGGGAATGTGATGAAAGAAATAAAAGCTAAAATAAATAATTCTCTCTACTATTATTCTGACATTTCACATTCTTAAAATAAAGTAGTGATCCTAACTGACCTAAGACAGGGAATGTTTGTCTAATGATTAAATGTCAGAAATTGTGAAAAACTGAGTTTAAATGTATTTGGCTAAGGTGTATGTGACTTCAAGTGTGTGTGTGTGTGTGTGTGTTAGAATACTTTCTCCTGCCTCAGTTTAAAATGCAGAGTCAACTATAATTCATCAGCCCTAACACTAAACTGCTGATTAACACTTTTTAATGTGATGTGTAATGTGTGATGTTAAACCTCTGGTTTTGACACTTCTCAGTGTGATGTGTAATTCTCATAAGAGACTAACACTCCAACAGCAACTTTTCTCTCACCTTTGGTTTAGTGTGCAGTCATGACAACACTGGATGATAAGATACTAGGAGAGAAGCTGCAGTATTACTACAGCAGCAGTGAAGATGAGGAGAGTGACCACGAGGAAGAGGAGAACGCTTCCAAAACCATCCGCGACCAGGAAGTGCTGGACGTGGAAATCGACTACAGTGCAGATGGCAGTTCGGTCAACACTGGTACGGTTGCCATGGGAACATTGCATCCTCCTTAGCCTCTAAGCAGACACCACAGACTTCAGTCAGAGTGGACGCCATCTTAAAGAAGGATGGGAGTACTTGATGTGTACCTGAAAATCCGTTACTAGGTCGCATCTGATTTTTAACCAGCCATCTGTTCCTGAGTTTTTAGCCCACTGAAAGTCGATAAAGATAAAGTAATAGATAAAGTGAGTAGTATTTGGCTGGTCATTTAATCTCAACATGGTTGCTATTTACTGCACCTGTAAAGGTGAAGTTTGTAATTTCAGTGCCCATAGCATCACCAACCATGATTGTTCTCAAACAAGTTTCACAAACACTGCCCCAGTCAGCCATTAGTAAAAAATAAAAACTAGGGCTGAAACAATAAGCAGATGTGGGTAGTAACATGCTACATTTACTCCATTACATTTACTTGAGTAACTTTTTGGAAAAAAATGTACTTCGTTACAATGGGCGAAAATCCTGTCGTTACATTACTGGTTTGAATTTAATAAGTGTAAATAAATGCGTCATTTATTGAGAGATTTTTGAAAGGGACTTCTACGACAGGTGAACTTTACAGCTGCGCTCTGTCACTCGAGTTGATGCGGCACGTTTTTCTCATGGACAAGAGAGCTGGCGTTCCGCTGGAGCAAAACTTGCATGTTAGAGCATCTAAAAAGGAAACACCCCAGCATTATATCTTTAATGCATCCTTTATTAAAATTGAAATAATAAGAAAGCGGGTCATGAAAATAAGCACAAACTCCAAAACTGGCATTTCTCTGAGCGTGAAGTGACCCAATCTAAGGGGGAGAGATTTAACTGCACCCGACTGATGCACTCTCTCGCACGGAGAAGCTCGTCCCTCACGTGCGCTGGCTTACAATGTATTAAATCAATATATATTTGTTGCGGTGTTTATCTTATCGTGAAGAAATCTGCGATATCTATGAAGAAGAGAGTTTTTTTTTGTGAGTTAAAGATGAATCGAAATCACGCAAATAAAAAGTGAGTGAGAGAGTGTATCTTAGCCCATTGTACACTTCAACTACACTTTTTTTTTTGCCTTGTTTTCCTGTATAAATATCTAAAATTATAATCTTAAATATGAGTGTATTTTGTCTTTACTGTATAAACAGGTGAAAATACACTTATTGTCTAAATATATTCTCTGAAAGCAAGTCTAAATAGTTAATATGTTGCTTCTCAGGTGAATGTATCTTGTTTTAATTTTATTTTTTTATTTTTTTTAATAGAAAACAAGACAAAAACACTAGTGAATTTTTTACTATATTAAAGCATGTTTAACCCTTGTGCACTGTTCATTTGTGAGACACACTTGTGATATTCCCGACCATGCATGTGTAATATTTTCCTTTTATTTATTTAAAAAAATATATATAATAACACTCATTTTACTTGAGTAAAGACACTAAATGTGTGCATTTTGGGGGGGGGGGTTTATGGTGTTTAGACCATATTTAGCTCTAAATTACACCATTTTCATATAAAACAGGCACATTTTATGTTATCTTCAACTAAAAACCTTCATTTCAGTAAAATGAAATTGTCAAAACATCGCAATTTGTCATGCATCTGCTCTGACATCTGCTGTAAAAAAAAAAAAAAAAAAAATTACATGAAAAAACAACTGGCCAATAGATGGCTTCAGTGCTGCATGCATTGGCTGGTCTCTATAAGCTCATGTTCTAACAAACTTTCAATTTCTAGACATTATCTCAAGTTATGCATTGGATATATATTTAGACATTGTAAAAAAACTATTTGCCAAATTGTAGCATTTTTTTCTAAACCACAAGTGTCAGATTGTGTCAAACATGACAATGCTCCACAGTCAAATCTGATTGTGTAACAAAGAAAAGACAAGAGTTGTTATTTTGTTGCCTGTCATTTATTTCTAGCATAAACTTTGTCACACAGGACTCAGACTTCGACTTGTGTTTGGTATATATGGACAGGTTGGTTTGTCTACATATGTGAGGGCCAAATGTCCTCATCAGTAAAAAAATAAAAGCTATTAAATTGGTCAGATGATGTTGATCTTCAAATGTAGTGATGTGCACATGTTTGTGTGATGGTTAGGTTTAGGGGTAGAGTTTGGAAATAGAAAATATTGTTAGCCTGATATGAAATCAATAGAAGTCAATAAGAGATCACTAATATAGTCAAATAAACCTGTGTGTATGTGTTCTGCATTGTGGATGTTTTATAGTCTCACCTCTTCATTTATGTGTGGTTGTGTTCTGCATTGTATCTGATTTATTTATTTTTATTTGACAAAAACAAAACAAAAATCTCTGTATTTTAGTATTTCCCATTCAATTCCTATGGCGGAACAAAAATGACCTAGAACATCACAAGTGTTGCCTTTATTTTTACGACCCTTTAGACTTCATCGAATCAAATCAAGACTTTTTTGTGTGTGTTCAGATAGCTAGTGGAGAAAAAGTCACCAAGTCTTGTACCACTCAGATAAAGGATACCATTTTTTTATCAAAGAAAAAAAAAATCAAAACGGGTCCAAAAAGACCCAAACAGCGTACAAGGGTTAATACAACCTCAACTCGAGGCACAAGCTGAATTGTTGGTAAAGATCTAACGAATAATCATTGCAATAATCACCCGAATAGTTTGATAATCGTTCTGATAATCATTAGATTAGTCGATTATCAAAATAATCGATAGTTGCAGCCCTGATATAAACTAGTATGATCAGTCTGTTGCTCAAGTGCTGAATCCACGAACATCGACAACATATCCGGGAGACAGTTGCAAGATCTGACTCAGTTTATGTTTGTGTATCTCTCGTAGGTCCAAAGGGTGTGATTAATGATTGGCGGAAATATAAGCAGCTGGAGAATGAGCAGCGTGTGGAACAGCAGAAAGAGATGGAGCGACTCATCAAGAAACTCAGTATGACCTGCAAATCACACCTGGATGAAGAGGCCGATAAACAGAAAGAGAAAGATCTGCAAGACAAGATCGCAGGCAAAGTGAGAGACACTCAGTTCTGATCATCTGTAGGGGTGGGCGGAATGACCAAAATATTAAATCACAATACGAGTAATTATATATTATGCTAAAATAAAATATATTTCACAATAAAAAAACTCCATTGTTTCTGTATAAAAGGGCTGGGTGATATGTAAAAAATATTTTATCGATAATCACCTAAAAAAATATCGCGATATCTGATTATATCGTCAACCCCCCTGTCGAGGGCCGTTGAATATTTTTGCTAACACGAAAAACGAAAACAAAAGATATTTCTAAATTCAAACTGCACTTTAAATGAAAAACACAATTAAAATGATGTGATCAAAAAATCTTATATACAGTTGTGCTCAAAAGTTTGCATACCCTTGAAGAATTGGTAATATTTGTACCATTTTTAAAGAAAACATGAGTGAGCAGGCAAAACACATTTTTTTTTATTTCTTATAGGATTCATATTCAACTGTAGGTTATAACAGAATGACGCAATCATAAAACAAAACATGGCAACAAAGAAAAAAATGAAATGACCCCTGTTCAAAAGTCTGCATACCATTAGTTCTTAATACTGTGTATTGCCCCCTTTAACATCAATGACAGCATGCAGTCTTTTGTAATAGTTGTCTATGAGGCCCCAAATTCTTGCAGATGGTATAGCTGCCCATTCGTCTTGGCAAAATGCCTCCAGGTCATGCAAAGTCTTTGGTCGTCTTGCATGAACTGCACATTTTAGATCTCCCCAGAGTGGCTCGATGATATTAAGGTCAGGAGACTGTGATGGCCACTCCAGAACCTTCACCTTTTTCTGCTGTAACCACTGGAGGGTCAACTTGGCCTTGTGCTTAGGGTCATTGTCGTGCTGGAAGGTCCAAGAGCGTCCAATGCGCAGCTTTTGTGCAGAAGAATGCAAATTGTCTGCCAGTATTTTCTGATAACATGCTGCATTCATCTTGCCATAAAGTTTCACAAAATTCCCGTGCCTTTAGAGCTCACACACCCCCAAAACATCAGTGAGCCACCACCATGCTTCACAGTGGGGATGGTATTCTTTTCACTGAAGGCCTTGTTTGACCCCTCTCCAAATATAGCGCTTATGGTTGTGACCATAAAGCTTTATTTTGGTCTCATCACTCCAAGTGTGTCAGAAGCTGTGAGGCATGTCAAGGTGTTGTCGGGCATATTGTAACCGGGCTTTTTTGTAGCATTGGCGCAGTAAAGGCTTCTTTCTGGCAACTCGACCATGCAGCTCATTTTTGTTCAAGTATCGTTGTATTGTGCTCCTTGAAACAACCACACCGTCTTTTTCCAGAGCAGCCTGTATTTCTCCTGAGGTTACCTGTGGGTTTTTCTTTGTATCCTGAACAATTCTTCTGGCAGTTGTGGCTGAAATCTTTCTTGGTCTACCTGACCTTGGCTTGGTATCAAGAGATCCCCGAATTTTCCACTTCTTAATAAGTGATTGAACAGTACTGCCTGGCATTTTCAAGGCTTTGGATATCTTTTTATATCCTTTTCCATCTTTATAAAGTTCCATTACCTTGTTACGCAGGTCTTTTGACAGTTCTTTTCTGCTCCCCATGGCTCAGTATCTAGCCTGCTCAGTGCATCCATGTGAGAGCTAACAAACTCATTGACTATTTATACACAGACACTAATTGCAATTTTAAAAGCCACAGGTGTGGGAAATTAACCTTTAATTGCCATTTAAACCTGTGTGTGTCACCTTGTGTGTCTGTAACAAGGCCAAACATTCAAGGGTATGTAAACTTTTGATCAGGGCCATTTGGGTGATTTCTGTTATCATTATGATTTAAAAAGGAGCCAAACAACTATGTGATAATAAATGGCTTCATATGATCACTATCTTTAAATAAAAGACAGTTTTTTTGCATGATCAGTCATATTTTCAAATCAATGCCAAAATTTCACAATTTCTGAAAGAGTATGCAAACTTTTGAACACAAATATAACCACCTTCCCAAATCCAAAAATGTACGTCTCCAATGGCCCCATTTGCTATCACGCAATAATTCGTCTACAACAACAGGTGGGAAATTACTAATAGCCTAAAAATTAAGAACTAAAGACAATTATAAATGTAAAGATAATGATAATAATAATTAAAAAAATTAACCATTACCTGTAGAAAGTTCAACATATTACAGTTTCATATAAAGTGTAAGCATAAAAAATACCCTTCCCAAAATAATGCTGCCAAATGTGTGTTCTTATCGAATTTGTGTTTGTATTGCGTTTCGTTAATACAGTTAATGCTGCCTAAAGAAAATAAAATGGAACTCAATTTTAGGTTCAAGGTGCACGTGTTACAAAGAAGAGTGATAACGTGCATCACTTAACATGCTCATGTTCCACGAGACGCTCCCGCTGAATGCATCAGACATAGGAATTGCTTTTCTTTTGTCTGTTCTTAAAAATATTATAAAGTTTCTTCAAACGCTTGTCTTTGTGTCTAATAGCATTTCATGTCATGTGTTACTCCGAGACGTCTTACAGGTCACCCACCGCTGTTGTGGACAGATGAGCAAACTTACCCGCTCATAAAATACCTGAATTTTGATGAGGAGCTAGCGAATAAGGTGCTGGATTCAGCCTCGTAGCATTTGGCAGGTGGTGGGTGCAAATTTCACACACTGGGCGACCTCCAGATCCATGGTTTTGCCATTTACAGATATTGTCAATCATCGTCTGTCAATGACTATCGAAATCGGCATTGGGAGATTTTTAAGACATCGTCGATATCCAATTACATCGTGCTATCGCCCAGCCTTATTATATATTAAATAACCATGAGGTAATGCCTAGTTTGGGATAATCCACTGAATTAAAATAGTTTACAAATAAAAGGAACTTTTTAGGTAATTATTTTCTCTTTTATTTGGAACTTGCAAACCAAAAGATCACTTTATTATTAATAAATTAAAGATAAGTCTCCCATTATGACAAAAAGTTTCAAAACAGTAAAACTGACATTATAAAGGAACACTTGTGACTTTCCTCTTTTGCTTCAGATGCCCCTTCATGTGGATGAAGAAGATGAGGATGATGATGATGACGAGGCCTTCCTCCAGCAGTACCGTCTGCAGCGTATGGAGGAGATGAGGCGACAACTCTGTGGGGGGAGGCGCTTTGAGAAGGTGATTGACATCTCCTCTGGGGAGGAGTTTCTGGACGCCATCGACGAAGAGGGCAAGAACACTCTGGTGGTGGTCCACATCTATGAGCCGGAGGTACCCGCCTGCCAGGCCATGGAGGGCAGCCTGCTCTGCCTGGCTCTACAATATCCAATGGTAACACTAAAGAAGAAATGTGTTCATTATATCCAGGGCGTGCTGAGTGACTCCAGCCAGATCTCCTAAGCAACCAAATTGGCCAGGTTGCTAGGGAGGGTAGAGTCACATGGGGTAACCTCCTCGTGGTCACGTTTAGGGGTTCTTGCTCTCAATGGGGTGCTTGGTATGTTGTGGGTGGATCGCGGAGAGTAGCATGAGCCTCCACATGCTGTGAGTCTCCGTGGTGTCATTCACAGCGGGCCACGTGATAAGATGCGCGGATTGACGGTCTCAGAAGTGGAGGCAACTGAGACTTGTCCACCGCCATCCGGATTGAGGTGAGTAACCACGTCACCATGAGGACCTACTAAGTTGTGGGAACTGGGCATTCCAAATGGGGAGAAAAGTTGATAAAATCAAAATAAACTGCACGAGTTTGTGAATTCATTTAGTTATCTTAATTTTAAGATGCATTTTTGGCGATCATTTTGAAACGAGACGATGCTAAAGACAGCTGTAATGGCCGTTTTTTCGCCAGTTCCGTGCGGATTTATAGGGAAATAAGCCTATGATCGGAAAATGTTAAAAAAGTAAAAGAACATAAGAATCCATGAACGTACAATAGGGACACAGGAATGAGCAACATGCACATTAGAACAGGTACTGCACTAAAATAACTCAGAATTCTGCTCTAAACGTCATGTTTTGGGATATTAAGAGAAACTGTGCTCCAGTTTTTAGCGCTTTCTTTCTCGTCTTTTACTTTTTTGCACTTTATTATCATTCAGTAAAACACAGACGTATTGACTGATATATGTCCTCATGAAATCAGAGTCTCCTCAAAATCCAAACACAAATGGTCAAAAAGAGACCTTTAGGTGTAACGGTGATGTGTCTCGCTTGTACTTTTGTGATCGATCAACCAAATCTCATCTTAATACCAGGTGTACACTTGGCCTCAGTCAGGGATGAATGGTCGTGGAGTTGATACACTACAGTCTTGAAGTGTTTGCACCAGCATGATGAAAAAACAAACTGTGAGTCACAGGGCACCGACTGCAAGTCGTGTATTGTAAGCTTGGCTTTAGAGTTACTAGTGAACAGCTTCATTGAAAATCACTCCTTGATGTTTTTATCTTTAAGCCCTTAGTGAGCAAGCCAAAGGCAACTGTGGCAAGGAACAAAAACTCCATAAGGTAGTAAATGGAGCAAATAATTCTTGGGAGAAACCAGGCTCAGCTGGCGGAGCCAGTTCCCCTCTGGCTTTACAGCATGAATATAATGCCAGTAGTAATCTTAAAATTTGAGATTAATCATGTAACCACAAGAAAAATATCAATAAGATTAATCATTGATTGTACTAATTTATTATATCCTAAAATGATTTACATTTATTAAAACGTGTCATGAGTTTATAACATCAGCATCTCTAATACTGATACAGTAACAAGTCGGCCTCAGTGACTTGGTATGTATCAGCAAAACTCGTCAATATTTCGGGAAAATTTTGGCTGTGAATTCTTAAGTCTGTGAATAGGAAATAACACTGCTGTTTTCTGTTGTGTTTGTGTGTTTTGTGGTAAGTGCCATCTTTTAGGCACTCGAGTAAGAATATTGTGGTTTTGAAGAAAACGCTTTAGTTCACTTCTGTTTTTTCTCTCTTTGACCCGCAGGTGAAGTTCTGTCGGGTCAGGGGCTCTGCGGTGGGCACCAGCGCTCTGTTCCGCAGCTCAGCTCTGCCAGCCCTGCTGCTGTACCGCGGAGGGGAGCTGGTGGGCAATTTGGTGCGTGTGTCTGATCAGCTTGGCGATGATTTCTATGCCACAGACGTCGAAGCGCTGCTGCAGGAATTCGGCCTGCTTCCAGAGAAATACACACAGCCAAACATGCACTCGTCTATTCGAAACGCAGCTGTCCCTCACCCCAGTGACTCAGACAGCGACCTGGATATAGACTAAATGCGACGATACAACTGTTTATATACACACACACACACACACACACACACACACATACATACATATATATGATTCAGACCCAATACAGTGACCAAAACAAAGTGGTTGCAAATGCACATTTGAATTCCAAGATCCACACTACTGTAAACTTTTTTTTTTTTCCTCCCCTTTTTCTCCCCAATTTGGAATGCCCAATTCCCAGTGCGCTCAAAGTCCTCGTGGTGGCGTAGTAACTCGCCTCAATCTGGGTGGCGGAGGATGAATCTCAGTTGCATCCGCACATCTTATCACGTGGCTTGTTGAGCGCGTTACCACGGAGACATAGCGCGTGTGGAGGCTTCACGCTATTCTCCGTGGCATCCACGCACAACTCACCACACGCCCCACCGAGAGCGAACCACATTTTAGTGACCACGAGGAGGTTACCCCATGTGACTCTACCCTCCCTAGCAACCGGGCCAATTTGGTTGCTTAGGAGACCTGGCTGGAGTCACTCAGCACACCCTAGATTCGAACTCGCGACTCCAGGGGTGGTAGTCAGCATCTTTACTTGCTGAGCTACCCAGGCTCCCCGTAAACATTTGATCTTTATAAAAACGTTACGCCTCACAGATCATGATTAATGGACCAAAAGAATAGACCTGATGTATGTGCGTGTGTTATTTCAGAAAACTCCAGAATCGGGAGTGTTTCTCTATGCAAACAAAAATGCAAAGGCCTTGTGAGTACCCTGCATTGATGTTTCACTATTTATTCTAGTTTTAGAATTATGTGTTTGTTTATTTGTGTTTACTCTACTCTTAGTTTGCTTTACCCTCTGTTAGTTTTATAAATTTTATAAACATATCCATAAAGATGAATGCAAAAATAAAAACAAAAATAAAAACCCAATTCTGATTTTTACTTTGTCCTGTATTTAATTTGACACATTTGCACCCTTCGGCATTTTAGAAAAGAAATATGTTTCTCATTTCAAATCACAGTATATTATAAGCATAAAAATATGAGTAGACAAAATCAAGAAATTCAGAATGTCTTTTTTTTTTTTTCCAGGTTGGGACAGAACTAAAAAGCATAGCAACACAGACAAAGAAAGTCTCTATTGCTCTTAGGCTTCCTACAATGCAATACAGTCAATATCATTAATTTAATTTAATTTTAATTTTATTTATTTATCACACATTATACATTTGCACATATACAGTGAAATTCTTTTTTTTTTTTCACATATCCCAGCTAAGCATTAATCAGATTTCGTAATCTTTAATCAATGCCAGCTTTGAAAAAACACTAAACAAATTAATGTTACAGCAGAGGAGAACAGTAAAGGTACTCTCAGTAACTTTTGTCTTTGTGTCATCTTACACTGACACCTACAGTAGCAATAGTTTTCAGTTTCAGATGCCATTGTAGAAATTGTGTATTCGCAGTCAGCCATGATTACTTTAATCAATGATTGAAAGTGTCCAATAACAAGACGGTTACTGAGATTAAGCGAGTAGTATTCAGCTGGTCATGTGATCCTAACATGGCCGCCCCCATGTGCGGACCCTCTCCATGTAGAATAAAACAGCTTTTATAAGGTAACTGATATGACTGGAGTCTTCATTTTAATGTGAGTGCTCATGATTTACTACATATATTGCACAATTAAAATTCGTGTCTTTAGGAGTTAAACTTTTTTCATGAGGAAAAAAATTACTGAGTGCACCTTTATGTGTGCCAGTGGGGAAACTGTTAAATGTGATGCAGACTTTTTGCCAATTTCTGTTTATTTACAGTATTAAATCAATTACAACTTGGAACCAAAAGGGGGCGGAATCTCACTGTAGGCCAATCTGACAAGTGTTGACTCTTTTTTTTTTAAATGAACGATGCAGAAATGTACCATCATTCTATGAAAACGTGTATATATATATATATATATATATATATATATATATATATATATATATATACATACACACACACAAGTTTGGAATAATGTACGGATTTTGCTCTTTTGGTACTTTTATTCACCAAAGTGGCATTCAGCTGATCACAATGTATAGTCAGGACATTAATAACATGAAAAATTACTATTACAATTTGAAAAAAATATTCAGAACTTCTTAAACTACTTCAAAGAGTTCTCATCAAAAAATCCTCTATGTGCAGCAATGACAGCTTTGCAGATCCTTGTTATTCTAGCTGTCAGTTTGTCCAGATACTCAGGTGACATTTCACCCCATGATTCCTGTAGCACTTGCCATAGATGTGTCTGTCTTGTCGGACACTTCTCACACACCTTACAGTCTAGCTGATCCCACAAAAGCTCAATGGGGTTAAGATCCATAACACTCTTTTCCAATTATCAGTTGTCCAACTGTGTTTCATTGGCCACTCTAACCTTTTCTTTTTGTTTTTCTGTTTCAAAAGTGGCTTTTTCTTTGCAATTCTTCCCATAAGGCCTGCACCCCTGAGTCTTCTCTTTACTGTTGTACATGAAACTGGTGTTGAACGGGTAGAATTCAATGAAGCTGTCAGCTGAGGACATGTGAGGTGTCTATTTCTCAAACTAGAGACTCTGATGTACTTATCCTCTTGTTTAGTTGTACATCTGGCCTTCCACATCTCTATCTGTCCTTGTTAGAGCCAGTTGTCCTTTGTCTTTGAAGACTGTAGTGTATACCTTTGTATCAGTTGTTTGTTTTCTGGGCAATTTCAAGCATTGTATAGCCTTCATTCATCAAAACAATGATTGACTGATGAGTTTCTAGAGAATGCTGTTTCTTTTTTTGCCATTTTTGACCTAATATTGACCTTAAGACATGCCAGTCTGTTGCATACTGTGGCAACTCAAACACAAAGACAATGTTAAGCTTCATTTAACGAACCAAATAGCTTTCAGCTGTGTTTCATATCATGGCAAGTGATTTTCTAGTACCAAATTAGCATTTTAGCATGATTACTCAAGGATAAGGTGTTGGAGTGTTGGCTGCTGGAAATGGGGCCTGTCTAGATTTGATAAAAAATTACTTTTTCCAAACAGTGATGGTGCTGTTTTTTTACATCAGTAATGTCCTGACTATACTTTGTGATCAGTTGAATGCCACTTTGATGAATTAAAGTACCAATTTCCTTCCGAAACAGCACAATCTGTTCATTATTCCAAACGTCAAAAGTTTGTAAATACACATTACAGCCCACCCAAAACAGAATTGTTTAATGTTTATTTTATGATGAGGGGGTGGGGCCAACCGGGAACGATTAGTTACGTCACATGTACACGTCGCCAAGCAGGACGCGTTCGTCCAAGATGGCGGACAAGTGTCAGCCGCGGTGTCCTGCACTTTTGTGAAAAACTCAACTCCAGCTGTGCTCGGATCGAGTTTTGTGTGTGTCGCGGCATCTCGGACGGGAGATAAGGGGTAAGAGTTTGCGGATGTAGTTTAATGTTTATGGTCAGATAGTTCTGTAGTTCGAGGAATTAACTGTAAGTGTTAGCATGCTAACGGCTACTGGCCCAGTCAGCTGTCACCTGTAATGCCTCACAGCCTCTATTTAATTTTTTTACACTTTAGTTTCTCTTCATGACATTCCCAAATGTTACTGTAAATGTTAATCTACACGTTCAGTTGGTGTTTAAAAGCCTATATTGTTGATGCACAGCGGATATTGGTGTTTTGCCTGCTTAAGTTCTAGTGTTTGTGTGTTTTGTTTTGACAGTTATAGTATATTTGATTTTAAGCATCAATTTTCCATTGACGTAATGTCACTACTTTTGTGTGTTACTCTAAATGTATATAAGGGCTCTCTCAAGTATATATGCTGATGGAGTTAAAGAGACAGGAATTGATGAGGAGGATGTCATCGGGTTAAAAAGCATGTAAATCCAGTAGGGAGCGCTATATATATATATATATATATACATACACATATATACACACACACACACATATATATATATATATATATAAAATACAGTACAAAACAGCTTTATTAATTCCCTTGGGGTAATTTTAATTTGGCTATACGAAAGGCAGAGACTGGGATACAGGTGAAGGCACAAGTGTTTAAATGGCTTTGTTTTACTGTTTTGCATATAATAATATAAACCAGCCAGCAGCCATATCACCCTGCAGCTCTCGTCTGGTTGCCCAGTGAAGTTAAGCAGGGTTGAGCCTGGTCAGTACCTGGATGGGAGACCTCCTGGGGAAAACTAAGGTTGCTGCTGGAAGAGGTATTAGGGAAGCCAGCTGGTGCTCACCCTGTGGTCTGTGGGTCCTAATGCCCCAGTATAGTAACAGGGACACTATACTGTAAAAAGGCACCGTCCTTCGGATGAGACGTTAAACCGAGGTTCTGACTCTCTGTGGTCATTAAATATCCCAGGGCACTTCTTGTAAAGAGTAGGGGTGTATCCTGGTGTCCTGGCAAAATCCCCCCATTGTCCCTTATCTATCATGGCCTCCTAATAATCCCATCCCTGAATTGGCTACATCACTCTCCTCTCCACCAACAGCTGGTGTGTGTTGAGTGTACTGGCGCACTATGGCTGCTGTCGCATCATCCAGGTGGATGCTGCACACTGGTGGTGGTTGAGGAGATTCCCCCTATACTATGTAGAGCCCTTTGAGTGTCTAGAAAAGCACTATATAAATGTAAGGAATTATTATTAATATAAAAATAAATAGCCAATAATTATCAGTGTCTAAAAATTACATAAGTTATGAGTCCACATGGAATCTGTGCCCAAAGAATTTGAACCCATTCCATTCACAAAGCTGTTCATATTTCCCACCCTTCTGCATGTGTTTATTTAATATTTTGGCTAATTTGATTGTTTTTATCTATAAATGTAGTGTAGGACTCTTATCTTAATTGAATGCATTTTAATACGACTTACTCCATTCAGCTGAATTGCACATTTTTATATTTAATTTTTATTTTACAGTTGGTTAAAGAAATACATGTAATATAAATTCTTATATTTTTTTATCCATTTTTATCGAAAGTTTTTAAGATCATGAGACTCATGTTTCTTGTGAATCGAAACTTTTGAATGTTACTGTGTTTTTGTTAGGGTTATATTGTCCACCACTGGTCATGTGAACCAGTCATTAAAGATAAAATGTGGTATTTTAATAAACAGAATCTGTAGGCTATCTGTCCACTGCTGGTATAGATTAAACTATGCTCTCACAGAGGTAAGGCCCCTGGCTTTGAAAAATGTCCAACAGGTTTCAAAGTTCAATGTAACTTAATTCACATTTCTTTCTGACACCCGGCCTGCAATGTGCCTGATATCAGGTTTCTGATCAGGGTGACTCTTCATAAGCTGTGACAGTAGTCTACTGCTGTTCTCATTTCTGCTCATTATTGGGCTTTTGAATGTTAGATGATGTGGTAATAAGGTGGTGTCTGATATTATGTTGATAATCTGTTTTGGACTGTTGTCCACACTGATCCTTTAGAGCATGAATGGGAAACTCAATTTAGTCTAAAATGTTGGCCAACTGGAGGGTGGTTTTAGTATTTAAGTCGTAAAATTGTGGTGGACTGTATATTAGCTACAGGAACAGCCCCAGAGAAGCATGAGTTTAAGCGCTTTGCGCAGCGACTTGTGTTTTGAAACTGTAGCCGAAATACAAAATCATTAGGCTTCCTTCATTCCCAGTTTTTCTCAGGAGCGACAAAGTGTATAAAAGGGCTGCTTGACCTTGTACGGTTATGGGAGTGGTGCTCTGTTTCTGTGTGCTAGTAACACTTTTGTGTGTTTGTTTTATATATACCTTTTTATAGAGGTGTCATGTTGCCCTGTGCTGACACTCAAGGCAAGTACATCTTTTAACAAAAATGGACATCACTGTGACTGCTATTGTGGCCACATACGCTGTAGGGATGGTCATTTTTTCTATTTAGTTACTCATGCACATCCCTACACACTTCAGGTAAATTTGGTTTTCAGTCCTGTTCTAAGTGTTTAGTGTTGCTCTGTCCACACAGAGTTCGGTTCTTTACGGGTGTGACAACGACAAAGAAGAGGGGGGAAATGCCTAGAAATTAATTCCTCCTATTTATAAATCTGACCTATTTAGATATGGGGTTAGCATGATTTAGTGTCTCTGTAGATACTGTATTCTCATTTGGGGTGATGAAAAAACCATATGCTCTGAACCTGAAGAAAATTTGAAACAGCATTTGCATCCATACAGCAAAAACATCCAATTCAAGTACAAAATACAAAAAGACCCATTTCAACCTCATACAATTGTTGCAATAAGAGATTACATAAATCTGATTTTTTCCCCCCTTTAGGGAGATTTCCAATAAGTTTAAACACTTTGGAGGCTTGTGAGTGTAAGTGAAGATGCAACACCCTCCTCGGACAGCTCCCCCTGGAGCTAATGGACCTCCACCTGCCTCCGGTGGCTCAAATGCCTTCAGAAGAAACAGACCCTACAAGCATGGGGCTGCAGCTACTATGACAGCAGCTGCCCCGCCAACCCAGCCAGTGTCTGATCCATTTGCCTTTGGCAGGCAAGGTCTTTCTCCTATGGGAGGGGGGAGCCAAACTCCTCCCACAAACAACAACCCACTTCCTATGCAAGCCCCTCCAATGGCAAGGTTCAACCCCAATGCTCCACCACAAGGGCCACCACCAGGAGCACAGGCAGCCTCACCTGGCCCCCCACCAAGAATTTTTACACCACAACCTGTTCCCCCAGGGCCTGGTCCAGGTTCTAACCCTCCTCCTGCAGAACCAGGATACTTTAATTCCCTAGGTTCCATGCCCTATATTGCACAGTTGCCTAACCCAGCCCCTCCTTTCAGTTCTAACCCATCCCATCCTCCTTCCACAGCCCAAACACCCCCGGTTCAAACCCCAACTCCATTTCAGTCCCACCCCATGCCCCCAGTCACATCTCATTGGGTGCCTGACCACAGAAGCCGCCCACCGTCTGTTCAGAACTATTTTCAGCCAACTAGTGATCAACCATCTCAGCCTTTCCATTCTCAAGCCCCTCCCCTTGTGCCCTCACCCCACATAGCCCCTCCCTTGACACAGCCCCCTCAGAATCAAGGTCTGTTAGCTCCACCAAATGCAACTGGGTTCAGTGCAGCTCAGCAACAGAACTCCCACTTCTCAGCCCAGAATTATTTCAGTCAGTCAGGTGGACCCTCAGAGCCATGGTTTAGTCAGAACCCCCAGGACCCGTCGCTGCGTGCCTGCCCTGTCTCCTACTCGGAAGTCCCTAGCGACCCTGGAACCCTTTCAATGTTCTTTCGGGGTAATGATGTAGAAAATGAGGAGACACTGTCAGGGGAGGGGCGTGTAAATGGGGTTGCACACCCTTCCCACTCAATGGCTGAGTTGTCTCCTCCTTATTTGAATGACAGTGGTAACATTCGAGCTGGTGTAGGGCCATGCGATTCGGTGGAGAATCTGGAATGTGTTCCGAACCAAGAAGTACTGCCTAGTGAACAACCACCAAGCCATACCTTTGAGGCAGGCCCTAACTTGGAGACACCTGACTCTGCTTCTCGTCTTGCCCGCTCTGCAAGTGTCTCATCCAGTTACAGCAACGTCAGTCACAGCAGCGGACATGGCCCCCACAGTGGCGGCCATGCCTCTCGGCGACAACAAGGTGTAGTGGGAACATTTATCCAACAGGAGAGCCCTCGCCCAGCAGATCAGCCTACTTTGCACCTCTCCACTGGTGGGTACTTTGAACAAGTAGACTCTAACTCAGCTGCAGAGGCAAGTCCTACCTTCCCAACTCCTAGTCCTCCTAAGCCAGTTGGTGTGTTCCAGGCAAGTGCGAATTCTTCCTTTGAGCCTGTCCGCTCACATGGTGTAGGTGTTCGGCCTGCAGAGATTGATCGTGCACGTATGGTCATGGAGAAGGGTGGACGTGATGTGCAACCTGGAAACTTAGAACAGCCCCCAGACAACTTGGAGACCATTTACTTAGCGGAACGACGGCCCTCATCTCGAGCTCAGGGTGCACGGCGCCCCAGTGAGAGCCCCGCTACTACACTCTGGGCTCAAAATGACACTTCCAGTCTAGGTGCTAATATCCTGTTAGCACCTGCAGCGCCTTCTCTGGCTGCAACATTTGTTCCAACACATCCAGCTGAAGTCATCCAGCCACCGGAGGATGGGCCTCTTGATTTACATCCACCTAGGCCACACCCACAACCTTCCTCTGAAAACCTGGAGAACCCACCAGACTCCACCCCTCAGGCAGGTTTAGGATATGCCTCCTTGCTAGTAGCCACTCCTCCTGTAGAGGCCCTGAACCAGCCTTTGTTGATTGCTCCACCATCTAATTACAGTTTGATTTCCTCTCAAAATCCCTTGCAACCATCAAATCAAATAAGTCTTCAAGAGGCAGCCGCACCTGTCCACCCATCCTCTCAGCCATCTGTGACCAATCAAATGGCTCAGACTTCTCCTCCAACCAATCAGCCACAGCCTCTTTTCTCTCACACACCAGTAAACCTAAATTCTTTTTCCATTCAAGGTGTATTAAATCTAACACAAGACACAAAAGATACTCAATCGTCTGTTCAAGCAGCCCAACCTGCTCTCTCTAGGGCTCAGTCTCTTAGAGGTGATAGCCAGTCTCTTCTGCTTTCTGTTTCCCAAGCTTCACCTTCTGCCGCTGCCATCAATCACAATCAACCTTCAAATTACGAACTGCTTGATTTTTCTATGCATCAACCACAGTCTACAAATCAGGTGTCAGGCCCTGCTGTGTCTCAGTCAGCCCATCCTTCAGCCTCGGTGAATAACACACCTGGCTTTTACCTGCAGGTCACCAAAGATGCGCAGCAAGGTGTTCAGCCTGACAGCGAGGCTAAGCCCCTTCTGCAGACCTCTAACCCCCCTCAACCCTCCAGTAACCAAAATGACAGTGACCTTACTCGCCCCTCCCATCCAGTCCAACCACCTCCAGCTCAATACCAACCTCCTCTGCAGACACCTCCCACTCATCCTGGAGCCCCTCCAATGGGGCTTGGATCTGTTCCACCTTCTTACCCAACCCAGTCTGGGAACAATGCCCCCCAGCCACTTCAAGAACCCCAACGACCTCCTTCAGCTCTAGGTGGTCAGCCTGGTTATGGCACTACTCCTGTGATGCCCCTTGGTCCAGGCTACCCAGGGTACTACCCAGGGACCTACCCAGAGTGGACCCAGGATGGAAGACTGCCATACCTGCCCCAATACCCTATGGACCCAAGAACTCAGAGCCACTATCAGGTGCAGTAATCTAATGTAGTTTCAGTGTTTCCATCCAGTGAAGCTTCTTAATGCTTGCACACATTGTATCAATATAAGAGTAAACTATGCTTTTTTTCTGTTTTATAATTTTTGCAGAATGATCCCTACCGTAGAACCGATCCTCGATATGGCTGGTATGATGGTCAAAATCCCAGTTACCCGGAGGGTGAACGTCAACCAGAAAGGCCAAGTTCTAGAACCAGCCAGTATTCTGACCGACCTAACTCCAGGTGAGGGAGACAAAACAGCACTTGCGACTGGCACAGGTGAACCAAGGTCAAATGGACTTGGTTTGGACTAAAATCTCTAGTGTGAAAGTGCCCATAGACTGAGTTTTTATTGGTTTGTCATTTTAACATGATTCCCTTATCTTTCTCTCTAATTTCCCTTCTCAGGCAGGAGTATCCAGAAGACTCTTCTAGACTTAGCCGTAGTGCCTATGATGAGTACTATGCAAACTGGTATAAGAGATACTATGATGCTTATGGAGGTAAAGAGTGATCTGCCAACAGATACCTGCTCTTTTGGTATCAAAGTGCAAAAACGTGGTGTTTCGGCTTTTTGTTTACATGTTTGTGTGTTCAGATAGGAGCTGGTGGTATGATCCAAATGCTATGTATGATCCACGCTACTATAGCTGGCCATATGGCTATGACCCTGATGCTGGCAGAAGAAGAGAGGTGTATGACAACCCCCAATATCCAAACAGGTACACGCATACACTTTTAAAACAAATCTTTTTTCTTAGACACTAATACAGTCACATTCCTCAGTGCACCACCTCTCTAACAGTGTTTCCATTGTAACCATTGCTAGGGCAAGAGAGGTATACAATGACCCATGGCAGTACCATCCTGGTTGCGACAAAAGCTTTGATGATGAGGGCTGTTGGCGTGACCCGTACGCGGACGACATTGACCGGCGTTCAGTACACAGTGAGCGTTCAGTTCACAGTGTGCATTCCTCACACAGTCGCCGCAGTAGCTTCAGTTCTCGGTCACAACAGGTCAGTGTTTGTATGTTTTTTTACTATTTATGTGTGTGTGTGTCTATGTATTGTGTGATGGGGATGTAAATCGAAGATTATTGCTTCTTCCGATTCTGGTTTCATTATACAAAACCTTTTCCGAAAAAGTTGGGACAGTATGAAAAATGCTAATAAAAACAAATTAGTGATTTGTAAATTATATTCACCCTTTGCTATATTGAAAGTACTACAACTACACATTATATGATGTTTTAACCTGTGAATTTCATTATTGTTTAAAAATGTACAGTCATTTCAAATCAGATGATTGCAACGTGCTCCAAAAAATTTGGGACAGTCGAGTGTTTACCAATGTGAAACAACACCATTTCTTCTAATAACACTTATTAAGCATTTGGGCACTGAAGACGCAAGTTTAAGTTTAGAAAGTGGAATTTTCCCCCATTCATCCATTATATAGGTCTTTAGCTGCACAAGTGTACGGGGTCTTCGTTGTCGTATGGTGCACTTCATAATGCGCCACACATTCTCAATTGGAGACAGGTCAGGACTGCAGGCAGGCCAATCTAGCACCCACACTCTCTGCTCACACAGCTATGCACTTGTAATCCAGGCAGTATGTGGTTTGAAGTTGTCCTGCTGGAAAATGCAGGGACGTCCCTGGAAAAGACGGCGCTGGATGGCAGTATTTATTTGCTCCAAAATTTGTACATATCTGTACATACGAGTTACCCATGCCATGGGCACTGACACACCCCTGGCCCATACAGACACTGGCTTTTGGACCTGATGCTAATAACAGCTTGGATGACCCTTTTCCTTTTTGGACCAGATAATACGACAGCTGTGTTTTTCAAAAACTATTTGAGTTGTGGACTCTTTGGACCAAAAAACACAGTTCCACTGTTCTACTTTCCATCTAAGATGAGACCGAGACCAGAGAAGTCAGCAGCGCTTCTGGACAGTGTTGATGTAGGGCAGTGTTGGGTGTAATGCATTATGAAGTAATTAAATTACTTTCTCATTAAAGTAAGGAAAGTAATAAATAAAAAGTAATGCAATTACTTTTCAGATAGAGTAATTAGTACAGTAATCTAATTGCACTGTAGAATTAATTACTTTTTTAGAGTAACTACCCAACACTGTAGGGCTTCTGCTTTGTATAACTTGCATCTGTGGATGCAGCAGTGACTGGTGTTGACTAACAAAGGTTTACTAAAGTAATCCCAAGCCCATGCTCATGATATCCATTACAGATGAATGATGTTTTTTAAGACATTGATGTCTGGGGGGCCTGGGTAGCTCAGTGGTAAAGACGCTGGCTACCACCCCTGGAGTTTGCTAGTTCAAATCCCAGGGCATGCTGAATGACTCCAGCCAGGTCTCCTAAGCAACCAAATTGGCCCGGTTGCTAGGGAGGGTAGAGTCACATGGGGTAACCTCCTTGTGGTTGCTATAATGTGGTTTGTTCTTGGTGGGGCGCGTGGTGAGTTGAGCGTGGTTGCCGCGGTGGATGGCATGAAGCCTCCACACACGCTATGTCTCCGTGGCAACGCGCTCAACAAGCCACGTGATAAGATGCGCGGGTTGGCGGTCTCGGACGTGGAGGCAGCTGGGATTCGTCCTCCGCCACCTGGACTGAGGCGAATCACTACATGACCACGAGGACTTAAAAAGCACATTGGGAATTGGGCATTCCAAATAAAAAAAAAAATAATAAAAAAAAAAAAGACAGTGGTGTCTGAGGGTTCAGCAATCACACGCATTCAGAAGTAGTTTTCGTCTTGCCCTTTACGCATCGAGATTTGACCAGATTCCTTGAATCTTTTAACTATATTGTGCACTTTAGAGGGTGAAATACCCCAAAATCCTTCCAATTTGTCTTTGGGGAACATTGTTCTCAAAGTGCTGGATTATTTGCTGAAGCATCTGTTGGCAAATTGACAATTCTTGAACGATCCTTGCTCTTGAAGGACTAGGCTGTTTTTAGAGGCTCCTTATATACTATGACACGACTGCCTCACCTGTTTAACATCTCCTGTTTCACATTGTCTTGTTATTTCAACTCGTCAGATTGTTATTAATCTTAAATTGCCCGTCTCAGCTTTTTTGGAGTGTGCTGCAATCATCTGATTTGAAATTACTGTACATTTTCAAACAAAAAAAAACAATGAAATTTACAGGTTAAAACATCATATAATGTGTAGCTGTAGTGCTTTCAATATAGCAAAGTGTGAATATAATTTACAAATCACTACTTTTTGTTTTTATTAGCATTTTTCAAACTGACCCAACTTTTTTGGAATTAAATTAACAATTCTCTTAGTTCTTTTAAAGAAGCAGCTCCCCCATTTATTGGTCCTAATAAATGGATTTTAATAATTTTGTTAACATAATTTTTAGTTAAAATATTTCTCTTTACTCCGAATGTATATCTTTAACTACGTATTGTTACATAAACAAATATCAAGTATATATAACAGTAGCAGTTTCTGTTGATTTTGAGTGAGACATGACTTAAAGGGATGACTTATGGATTAGTGAGTCAGATTTAGTACCTCTCTGACTGATTCAGTCTTTAGATTGATTCATACGGATAACTCGTGAGTTTTAGACTGGTTCTTTTTAAACAACTGGCTCATGAGTAATTTGTTTTCGAATCTGACTACACTGGTCAGGCTTTATATTTGTTATACATATTCGACAACTAAATAGAATGTTGTCTATTTATAGTCTTTCTTTTACTTCACAGTGGCCAGTCTTTTTCATAACATTCAATTACATCCTAACCCTAATCCAGACTGCAAGCTAAAAACTCAGCTGTATCATACTTTCTTGTGGCATGGTGTTGTAGTTTCAGTGAGCTCGTTTACATAGACACCAGAAAGCCGTTTATTCCGAGAAAGCGTCTTAAGGCTCAAATCGGCTTATGCGTTTACGTGCACTGTGTTATCGGCTTTCTCTTTACTCCTGTATACATGCGGCTCGGTCAGTAAGCAGTTTCCTCCAAAGCAATGCAGTTTCCCCGTGATGCTTGTGTAAGGAACAAAAATGGCATCCGAGGAAGATTTTGCCATTTTATTCTATGTTGCTGCACTTTATTTCCAAATATTTAAGAATTGTTGCTGTGTTGGTTTCCGTAACTTTTCATCGCGACCTACAGCAGAATTGCACTGCAATAGTGGGGCTTCCCTCTTACGTAAAACTTTGATATTACCCCAGTGTACTTCATATACATGGTTGTGGGGGACAGTAGTAGTTATTTTAAAATGGTGTGTATAAATGGGTATATTTTATAGTGAATGTGCTTTTCCTTTTTCCCACTGTACTTCCAGAAATGTTGAATTCTTTCCGCTGTGTTGACTTGTTTATATGATTTATGGCTTCATCCAATGATGTCTGTTATCCGGTCTGTTCCATGCACACATATGCGCATTCCTCAAAAACCTGTACGAACCCAGCTAATGCATTAACATGCCCTCATAAGCTGCGTTTTCAGAGAAACCCTGGTGTGTTAAACCGCTTTATCTAATTGCGATCTCGTTTAAATTGTTTCAGAACGCCACTTTCTGCAAAAACCCTGGAATAAACTTCTAAATTCTTAAGTGCATGTAAACGTAGTCCGAGGCAGTGCAACACCACAGCTGAAAAGCAGTAGTGGAAATACCTTCAGAATATTTTAGTACAATGTTCCATTTGTAGAACGAAGCATGCAGAACATAATTTGCTCATGATATTTTGATAAAAATGGAAGCAGCTCTTGTTCAGTTTCTTAATTCCCAACCCTAATGTGTGACAACTTTTTTCTTTCTTCCTGCAGAGTCAGTACAGGAGTCAGACAGACCTTGTTAATGCCGCCTATGATGTCACTGGGACCACTCTTTACAGCCAATATCCTGACCCTTCAGAAGCCACCAAGTATAGTCAGATTCCTCACACTGCTGACAACACCTGGACGGCCCCAGAGCAGCGTAAATATTACAAACAAACACTGTCTATATGTTTACACATGTATTTTTAAATTCAACACAGGTGATGAAAGAGGAACGATGCAGTACTTTAATATAGAAACATGGTACATATGTTTTGGGTGAAATATTACATTTTCTGTTTTTTACTATTTTATCAATACTTTTTTTTGTACTGAATAGATTATATTATATTTATAATAAACATGTATATCGGTTTTTGTTTGTCATTTTGAATGTTTTTTTCTTCAAGCTCATGTCTCTGTGAAGCATACAAATGATGCTACCTTAGAATTTGGCCTAAACGAGTGTAGTGTAATTAAAGTAGCTACCTTTTGGAAACAGCCTTGGTTTGGGAACACGTAAATAAAATTCTGCATGAACTCTCTAACCTTTTATTTATTTATTTTTTTTATTTCTCTCTCAGCTCCTCCAAGGCCATTAACCCCTGAGAAGTTCTCTATTCCTCATCGCTGTGCTCGGTTTGGTCCAGCTGGTCAGCTGATCCTTGTTCAACCCAACCTGCCCTCTGCTGGTCAGCCCACACTCGTTGAGATCCACAGCATGGAGGTAACAATTAGAATGGAGTGTAAATAGAGTGATTACATAATCACATTTGATATAATTCATTAAAAAAGGATGTCTCAAAATGGTAAAAGAATTAGATGTTTAAGCAGTTTTAAAGTTATAAATTCTGTAAACGGCTTGTGCATTGAACATATCTAGTGCAAGGATAAATCTCACAAAACCTGTCCAGAGCTTGTCCGGGTCATATTTCACCCTAAAATTTAAATAAAGAAATAAGTAATTATAATTTGCTTAAAGAAAAAAAAAAATCCTTTTTAGAGCCACAACGTTTTTTTTTTTCTTTTCCTTTATGACATTGTATCTTTAGACCATAAGCTCCCCTTGTTTTTACTGTGACCACAGATTTGTTTTTTTTGATTGGTTATAAATAGTCAAGTTCAATGCTGGTTGCTCAGTTAGCTCCTTTGTGTCTGATGGCTTGGCTGTAATGTCATTCCAGACGATTCTTCAGGATTCTCCAGAGCAGTCTGAATTGCGTTCCTTTCCCGGCCCGCTCATCAAGTAAGAGATTAACTTTATCCACTTAACGTGCCACATATATATATATATATATATATATAGTCAAAAACAATCCAGTCATTTTGTGTGTGTTTCTCTGCAGGGAGGAGACTCATAAGGTGGATGTTATAAAGTTTGCTCAAAACAAAGCTCAGGAGTGTTTGCGAAATGATAACCTCATCGACAAAGACTCTGCCTACCTCATCTGGGAGTTCATTGTGCTATTATGTCGCCAGAATGGGGTGAGTGTTTGTGTACCCTAACCTTAAGGGAATAGTTCACTCAAAAATGAAAATTCTCTCATTTAGTCACCCTCATTCCATCCCAGATGTTTGACTTTTTTTCTTCTGCTGATCGCAAACAGAGATTTTTAGAAGAATATCTCAGCTTTGTAGGTCCATACAATTCAAGTGAATGATGACCAAAATTTTGAAGCTCCAAAAAGCACGTAAACGCAGCATAAAAGTAATTCATACAACTCCAGTGATTTAATCAATAGACTTTTTTCCACCATCAGGCCGAACAGTTCTCATCGCACAACCGTACCGTTCCGTGCTGATCGGGGCCAGTAAGCATGGTTACAGTTTCTTTTCCCACTGTGGTGCGGTAAAATAAGGAGAATGTACGTAACAGATCCATCTGTTGGCGATGGCGTGAGAGGTAAATATTGGAGCAAGTTCAGTGCTCTATGGAGAGTATTCTCATATTCCAGTTTTAAGGGCTGCTTTTTCCCCTGGATTAAATCTGCCAATAAACAGCAAAGACATGGACCATGTCGCAAAAAGAAAAGTAAAGAGAAAAAGGTAATAGGTTTACCAACATTTGCTGAGGGCTTGTGTTTGCCACCGGACACGAACATGCAGAAAAGTAAAAGTTCCCAGACTTGCTAAAAAGGATATTTATATATTTATAAGTATTATATGCAAATAGTATATGAGAATATATTGATGTATTTTGAGTATAAATGAGCTAGTAATCTACTTCCCTGACGAAAAATGCGTGTAGAAAAATAAATGTAGGCTACAATACTAGTTAAACCATCATAATAAAATCATGAAGATACACTAAATGAGTCACCTCGTACTAAAGCCATTCCACCAAAAATCCTGGGCTGAGAACGGTTTATAATCGTGCCGTGCCGAAATGTGCTTAAGTGGAAATGCTACTGTAACCGTTCCGTACCGTACTCTGAACCATTCGGCCTGATGGTGGAAAAGCGGCTAACGTCTTCTGAAGCGATCCAACCGGTTTTGGGTTAGAACAGACCAGAATGTATCTCCATTTTCACTGTACCTTTTCACTTGCAGTCTTTAGACATAATCATGATTTCAAGCTTGATTACACTTCCTAGTGCTTGACGCATGCGCAGAGCGCTAGATGGCGTTATAGGACGTGTGCTCGAGCTTGAAATCATGATTGCAAAGGAGAGTGCTGATGTCAAGATGTACAGTGAAAAAGGAGTTACATTTTGGTCACTTTTCCCTTCAGAAGACATGGATTAAACCACATTCAAGAGGTAAATGCACCTACAGTAGAAAGCGTTGTCACTTTGTTTTTGCAAAATGTAACATGCACAGAACAGCCATGAATATCTACAAAGAACGATCTGCTTGCCGAAAGGTTATTTTTGCAGTGACAGGCAGCAATAAATGGCCAATTATACATCATCAGTAGTGGTTCACCTTCACAAATTATGCTAATACTAATGGCCTTATTACTTCCATACCAATTTTGCAGTTTTCACAGCAGCCAAACAAAACTGATGTCAAACGTATCCAGGTCCACACCAAAAGCTATTGTTGCTACAGGAAAAGCTTGTTATTGTATATTAACAGTAAAGTCTACTATATGCATTTGTATCCTTTAGTAGTTCTATTTTTTTAGGTATCTGGTTTTATATTTAGTTGGCCTGTTTCAAAATCATCCTCTCCAACTACCTTTAATCTTCAACAGTAGGTTGAAAAGAATGGTCAAATAAAACAATTAAACTGCAGTGTTTGTTTTGTTCTTTACTCCGTTTTAGACTGTAGTGGGCACAGACATCGCTGACTTGTTGCTAAAGGAGCATCGCTCTGTCTGGTTGCCGGGGAAATCCCCTAATGAGGCAAATCTCATTGACTTCAACAATGAGGCAATAGAGCGCTCAGAGGAAGAGGAGGTGGGGCCAATCTCCCTCCTATCAGACACTTACATGGGCGTGCCAGAGAATGTCGGCAAGGAGACGGAGCGCTTTAGAGAGCTACTACTGTTTGGACGCAAGAAGGCAAGACGATGCACAGATATAAATTGCATAACTTTTCCCACACATTGCAACAGTGGACAGTAGCAAATTTGTGTGTTTGTGTGTCAGGATGCTCTGGAGTCTGCGATGAAAAATGGGCTGTGGGGACATGCACTGTTACTGGCCAGCAAGATGGACAACAGAACACACGCCCGTGTCATGACCAGGTAAACCATACATACATGTATGCATATACCACAGAAAATTATCTCTACTCGTTCCACAGTTTTTAACGACAAACAAAAATGACATTCACTGTACCGGTAATACACTTACATTGAAAGTCTATGAGGATAGCACTGCTCCTTAAAAATGATATTAGCTTGATAAATAGCTTGTTTGTGCAAAGGTAGATGTAATCTTTCATCTCAACATGTCATAACCATGTGTAGCCAGTAAAATAATTAACATTAGCATGATGTGTGCAAGAATATCAGAAAGAAACTGTTACATAGAGAAGAATCCACTCATAGGAATTACATCTTTTGATGCATAACGAGAAGTTCATCCACCTGGAAAAGTAGCTCCACTTCTAAAAGGGATCATTTAGATGACTTTACAGCTCAAAATAACACACTTTTTTGTTGTACTGAAGTTTGAGTGCTTTAATGAAAATGCAAACTGCACATTTCTGCTTTTAAACCCTCTGGAATGCACATAGGAAGTGCATTACTGTAAACGCCATATTTGTTTGTATTTACAAACTGAGGGACGAGTCAAGATTATTTTCTGTGGTAATCATTGTAGGAACTTCTGTGGGAATGGCATTCCACATATGTTGTTGATGGATCTTAACTCATATTTAAACAAATGATCAATGTTTGTGTTTTGTCTTACAGATTTGCCAACAGCCTGCCAATTAATGACCCTCTACAGACCGTTTACCAGCTCATGTCTGGACGAATGCCTGCTGCTGCTACTGTAAGTGTGTGTGTGTGTGTTGATGTTGGAGACACATATTGATAGTGTTATTCATATCTCTCTGTTTTTCTGTCAGTGTTGTGGAGATGAGAAGTGGGGTGACTGGCGCCCCCATCTGGCAATGGTGCTCTCCAATCTCACTCATGCTCTGGATCTAGACACGCGTACCATTTCAACCATGGGGGATACATTAGGTATCTAAACTTTTATAAATATTACATGCATATGCACGGAAACTATTTCTATCATGTGGGTAAACTTACACACATATTGTAGATGCATCACTGGTCCTGTATTCACGCTTTAATGATCTGTGTGTAACAGCAACTAAAGGTCTGGTGGACGCAGCTCATTTCTGTTACTTAATGGCTCAGGTGGGATTTGGTGTTTTCACCAAGAAAAGCACCAAGATGGTCCTGATTGGCTCCAATCACAGGTGTGTAAACATGCAGACACACACACACACACACACACACACACACACACACACAGTCAATCGGAGCAATGTGTACACAATACCATAACCCTTTAAGCTCTGAAGGTGTTTTTAAAGATTTTTTGTTTCAATAGCATACCCAAAATTAAAAGCTTATAACTCGACTGTCAGTTTGTCCAGATACTCAGGTGACATTTCACCCCACACTTCCTGAAGCACTTGCCATAGATGTGGCTGTCTTGTCGGGCACTTCTCACGCACCTTACAGTCTAGCTGATCCCACAAAAGCTCAATGGGGTTAAGATCCATAACACTCTTTTCCAATTATCTGTTGTCCAATGTCTGTGTTTCTTTGCCAACCTTTTCTTTTTGTTTTTCTGTTTCAAAAGTGGCTTTTTCTTTGCAATTTTTCCCATAAGGCCTGCACCCCTGAGTCTTCTCTTTACTGTTGTACATGAAACTGGTGTTGAGCGGGTAGAATTCAATGAAGCTGTCAGCTGAGGACATGTGAGGCGTCTATTTCTCAAACTAGAGACTCTGATGTACTTATCCTCTTGTTTAGTTGTACATCTGGCCTTCCACATCTCTTTCTGTCCTTGTTAGAGTCAGTTGTCCTTTGTTTTTTAAGACTGTAGTGTACACCTTTGTATGAAATCTTCAGTTTTTTTGGCAATTTCAAGCATTGTATAGCCTTCATTCCTCAAAACAAAGATTGACTGACGAGTTTCTAGAGAAAGCTGTTTCTTATTTTCCATTTTTTACTTAATATTGACCTTAAGACATGCCAGTCTATTGCATACTGTGGCAACTCAAAAACAAACACAAAGACAATGTTAAGCTTCATTTAACGAACCAAATAGCTTTCAACTGTGTTTGATATAATGGCAAATGATTTTCTAGTATCAAATCAACAATTTAGCATGATTACTCAAGGATAAGGTGTTGGAGTGATGGCTGCTGTCTAGATTTGGGAAAAAAACAAAAAAAAAACAAAAAAAACTTTGTGATCAGCAGAATGGCACCTTGGTGAATTAAAGTACCAATTTCCTTCTGAAACAGCTAAATATGTACATTATTTCAAACTTTTGGCCACCAGTGTATCTCTGGGTGTAAATAAGGTGGCTCCAAAAATCTGCTTTTGTTTTCCCAATCATGTCAACTGCATCTAAGAAAAATGTTGTTGATACAACAAAGCAATCAAAAGTTATAGCATTGCAAAAATAAATTATCATAGTGTCCCAAAACGTCTCCAGACAAATAAAACATAATAATTGTACACAAACAATTAATTACACATGCAAACACAACAATGACTTAAGGTATGTATAGCATGGAGACATGATTTTAGTAATGAGATTTCACAGAATGAGTACCTTTAGACTCATTGAGTCTGCATCGAGTTTGTGTCATTTACATGGCGCCATCTCTTGGTGGCCATATGTAACATTGTGCTTTGTGTGGATGATCTAATGATCTATGTATCCGATTACCTTGTCTGTGGGCTCGGTTGAAAGATAATCACCTCCCCTAAATAATGGTATGTGATATTTTATGTTCCGTTTATTTTTCCTGAAGTTCTAAGTGTAAACACGGCATATAAGCAACACCAATGTAATTGTCAAAGACATATACTTAGCTATTACTCACTATATTAGGCTGGTTGTATTCTACTCTTTGAGAGCTTCCAACAACATATGACACATGGCTATTTGATCAGTTTGATGTTTTTACTGATTATAATTTATAATAATATGATAACATAATATCCATTCATGCACTCATGCTTAAGTCTCTCTTTCTCTTTCTCTCTCTTAGTTTGCCGTTTTTGAAGTTCTGTTCAACAGAGGCAATTCAGCGTACAGAATCGTATGAGTATGCTCAGTCTCTCTGCTCTCAGCCTCTCTCTCTACCCAACTTCCAGGTGAGACGCATGTATAAACATACATCCGTCAGTATATTATGATTTTTACCTTAGTAGTCTTAGTCTGTGTTTGTGTATTTTTGAGATCATGACCTTTGCTCTTTTACCTACACAGGTGTTCAAGTTCATCTACGCGTGCCGACTGGCAGAGGCGGGACTTTGCGCTCAAGCCCTCCATTACTGTGAGGTCATCTCGGATGCTCTCTTGAGTCTACCCGAGTACCACTCACCTGTGTTCATCAGTCAGCTCATACAGGTACTGTAGATACACTTGCTGGTGATGTGCTCAAATGTTTATTCAGCCTATGTAGGAACTGAACTAGTCAGGTCTGATCTTTTATCCTGTGTTTTATCACAGATGTCTGTCAGGTTGAGGTTTTTTGACCCTCAGTTGAAGGAGAGACCCGAGCAGGAGCTGTTTATTGAGCCCGATTGGTTACTACATCTCAGACAACTCGATGGACAAATCAAGGTGTGTCTTTTTTATTGTTGGAACTGTTGAGGGTAACACTTTATAAGCTGCACATATTACATAATCATGGGATTAACTAGCAACACATTACACCTTTTTAAATGTACACCATTTATATCTGGAAGTGTTGACAAAAATCTTGCATTTAGAGTTCATTAAAGAACATGACAGGGGCATGGTTATATATACATTGTGTCAGAGGGACAAACACAAAAACTTCCACTTCGGACAATAAATAACACCTTCAAGCCAATTGTAGCGCTTTCGTTCTGGAAGTGAGCCTCACCCTAATGATTGCAAGAAAAAGCAACGCAAAAGGAACTTGGCTTTAATCTCCATAAAAAGTGACTTTTCTAGACTAATTCAGATTACTATTTTTACTACTATACTGTGCATGTTCTTGTCCCATCCAGGAAGGTGTTATAGCTTTCCGAGCAGATCGCAGTACACCACAGCTGTACCACTGCAGTACTCCCAGTTCAGAGGACCAGTGCAGCCCACCTGACCCCTCAAATTTGACCTCTGATCCCCACAATCCACTCATGACTTCTCTTTTGCCCCCTGCAGGGGTACAGCTAATGCCACCAGGTACGACATAGTGGGCAATGCGTGTGTGTGCATGGAGAAACTGTGAGCGTCACCATAGTTTAGTTTTATCAAATTTTCTCATGTTGTGTTCATTTTGATGCCTCTTATCAATCACCATTTACTGTTATCTCTTTGTAGCCCCTCCCACTATTCTCCAGGAAGGGGCAGTCCCTCTACAGCAGGCCCCACCTCCTGCTGAAAGTGTTCCGTTCTACCCAGTGGCCTCGGGAACTCCACAGCCCAACTTTGTGGCACCGTACCAGCCTGATATGCATGAGCAATACATGCACATGCCATCTCAAATACCCTCACAACTGCCCCAACAAATACCCACCTACAACCCCACAGAAATGCCTCCACAGATGCCACCTCAGATGCCCCCACCAATGCCTGTGGCAGAAACTGGCCCTTCCTCGCCTCAGCAGTTCCCTCAGACTTCTCCAACGTTCCCCCCTCCTCAGGGAAAGGACTTCTATGATGAAATGGCACGCATGGTGAGTTAACAAAAATAGAAGCCCAGAATACCATATTTGTTGCCACCACCATTGTTCGGTAATGCTACATTGTTGCATTACTCCCCAAAATTAAGTTTCCAAATACTCTACATTGTTACTTTCTGTGGAATGTCACCTTTCTGCTACTTTTTACTTCATTTGTACTTGTATTTGTCACTAAATGAAAATACATTATTTTAAGCAACAACTGTTACTTGTTTCAGATGTTTTAAAAGACTTTTAAAAGTATTGTAATGTTAACTTTAATTGTTACTTTTTTTTTTGGAAGATATCATAGGCCTTACATTTAAGTTGGTTTTGCATTATTTGAATGTGAGTTTTCAAATATCTTTGTCAGTAAATTAATTTGAAAAGTAGCACGTTTTTAACCTGAAAGTAACCAAGTTATTTATTTGGAAAAATTAACTTTGGAATAATTGTGTAAATTCTTGTTACTTAATCTGACCATTGTTAGATGTTTTGTGCTTATGTAATTTGTTTAACTGGTTCCTGTTGTGGTTCTCTTAAGGGTCCGGGCAGAAGATCCAGAACCACTTCACAATCGTCAGTGCACATGGTACAATCCATCTTTATCTGTTTTTATTTCCTCTCTGTACCTGTTTTTATCATTTTTTATTAAAAATTTTTTCCCAATGCATACATTTTGCCCTGATTATCTCTGCATTTCAGACATCAGATCGTCGGTCTCGCACAACGTCAGAGTCGTCCAATCATTCAGGACGAGAACGCAGCAGTTCAGTAGTCCTTAATACTTCTCCACCTCCCCCACCCATCCCAGAGGCTCCGCCCCAGGAAGAACCCAAGAAGCCCAAGAAAGACTCTCCCAAGAAGGTCAGTACATATTCACAAATTGTGAGGAGCCAAATCAAAACATTGTGCTGAAACTGAAAATCTAGACAAACTGGGCTGAAAACCAAAGATTAAAAAAAAAAAAAAAAATAACATTCTTAATATAATTATACATTTCATATTCATTAGTATTCATTGCAATGGGCATTCAATCTCTTAAACTCTCATATTCTACAATATTAATCATGGCATTCACATGATTCATGCCGATTTGAACTCCATATGAAATACGGAAGCGCTACACTGTGCTGGGGAAACGCTTCACTCCAGCGAGTCCAGAGGTCCTTTCTCCATAACTTGATTATTGACACGGAATCACTGTTGTGTGTGTTTGTGGTGTGTGCATCGGTGTAATGACCCCTGTACACATCACAGAGGTTCCACATTATTCTAACCAGTGTTCAGAACTTACATGGAGCTGAATAAAATGTCATTTGAAAATTGGTCAATGCGTTAATCTAAAGAAAAATTAACCTTTTTTTTTTTTTTTTTTTCCTGATTTGACATTAGATACCTTGGGGTGTAAATATCATGGCTCTGAAAAACTGCTTTTGTTTTGTTCTCAGTCATGTCTCCTGTAACTGAGTAAAATGTTGTGTTGATATGACAAAGCAATCAAAAGTTATTTACAAAAATAATTTATCCTAGTGTCCAAAAACGTCTCCAAACAAATAAAACATAATAATTGTACATAAGAACTAATTACACATGCAAACACAACAATGACTAAAGGTTTGCAAAGCATGCAGACATGATTATAGTAATGAGATTTCACAGAATTTCATTCTGTGCCATTTGAGTCATCATTGAGTCTGTGTCATGTACTTGGCATGAATCTAGTGGTGGCCATATGTAATTGGAGTGGTTGATTACATGACTCTCTGCCCAAATATGGAGTACTGTCACCACTGGTTGGAGCAGTCTGAACCCAGTTCGATTAGTTTAGTGATCCATGACTCTACAGCATTTCCGATGATGTCATCTGATCCAGGAAAGCTAATGTGTTTGTAGCCAGATAACGAGTTGCCAGATAGCAGGGTGATGTGTGCATATTGTTGTTCCTGTGTGTTATCAATTGATCTATGCATCCGATTACTTTGTGTGTGTGAGCTCGTTTTAAAGATAATCGCCGCCTCCAAGTAATGGTATGTGATATATTATGTTCTGATTCTTATTTTTTTATTTTATTTTTTATTTTTCTACCAATTTGGAATGCCCAAATCCCAATGTTCTTTTTAGTCCTCGTGGTCGCGTAGTGATTTGCCTCAGTCCGGGTGGTGGGGGACGAATCCCAGTTGCCTCCACGTCTGAGATCGTCAACCTGCGCATCTTATTACGTGGCGTTGCCACGGAGACATAGCACATGTGGAGGCTTCACACCATCCACCGCGGCAACTGCGCTCAACTCACCACACACCCCACCGAGAACGAACCACATTATAGCGATCACGAGGAGGTTACCGCATGTGACTCTACCCTCCCTAGCAACCGGGCCGATTTGGTTGCTTAGGAGACCTAGCTGGAGTCACTCAGCATGCCCTGGGATTCGAACTAGCGAACTCCAGGGGTGGTAGCCAGCGGATTTTTATTTCTTATTTTTCATGAAGTTATATGTGAAAATGCGGCATGTGAACAGGTGTTGCTCATATGAAACATGTATGTCAAAGACATATACTTAACTATTACTCGCTTTATTTTTGGCTGGCTCTATTCTATTCTTTGAGAGCTTTCCAACAACATATGACACATGGCTGTTTGATCATTTTGATGTTTTTTACCGATTACAGTAATATGTACAGTGCAAAATTTGTAAGAAATTTTCAGGATGGAAAAATTCTGATTTGTCTGCAAATTTCAAAGCACTTGTTCAGTTTACATGCATTGTGAAGTAGAGCTTCTAAGCTTTAAATCTATACCTATTATGTGTTGGTCAAGTCTAAATTCATATTTTGATAATTCTCTTTTCTCGCAGGCCTATCCGAGCTTAAAATAGTGATAATTTGGAGTATAAATTTGATTTTAATTTAGAGTTATATTGAATTCTAATTAGAATCGTCAGCTGAAATCTAAATATTTAAGTAAAATCCACGAATAGCTGGATCACTTTATGATGGATACAGTTTTCTTCACATTAAAGTTTTGGTTAATGGTTAACTGTTTTCAGTCTATTTTCACATACAGCCAAAATCGAAAATAGCATTTTCAGCTAAAAAGTTGTCGGTGGCCAAAATTTAACAATTACGCAAACTGAGAAAGATGCAGACCAACTTGACAATTACACAGTTGCAATGAATATGAAATGTCTTAAAACTCTCTTTTTGTTTCTTAAGCAGGGAGGTGGTGGTGGTAGTGGTTGGCTGACCTGGTTGTATCCAAAGCGAAAGAATGAAGCACATCTACCAGACGACAAGAACAAATCTGTACAAACTTTTCTGCTTTCACTTTTCAACTACTTGCTGTTTATTTACACTCTTGTGTCTTGTTTCACAGCTTTCATGGGCATTATTATTCATGTTTTAGATTGTTTGGGATGAAAAGAAGCAAAGATGGGTCAATTTGGACGAGCCTGAGGAAGAGGTACAGCACAACAATTAGTTTGTGATATGCATTAAAAGGCTGTCTGATATATGCATCATTCAGACTAATTAATTTGTGTGTTTCAGAGCAAACCTCCTCCCCCTCCACCCACCAGCATTCCCAAAGCTCCAATGGGTGGTCCAGGGGCAGGTCCACTGGCAATGGGCGGTCCAGGGGCAGGGCCACCTGTGAATATGTTCTCTAGGAGAGCAGGTATGTCGCCCCATAATAGGCACTTAGTCACACATCTTTTTCTTCCTGACCCTCTCTTATTGTCTAATCAGTCATCTGCTTAAACACTTTGAACCCAAAGTGATGCTCATGACTGCTCTATAAGCGTGTTTGTGCATGTTTCAGGCACTAGGAGTCGTTATGTGGACGTGTTGAATCCTGGTCGTGGAGGTTCTAAACCCGCCACTGCAGTACCGCCCCCTGCTGACCTGTTTGCTCCTCTCGCACCCATGGCAATGCCAGCCAACCTCTTTACACCTGCCGCAGGTGTGTGTTTGTGTACATCAGAGCGTTTGTGTATCAGTGTATTATTGTGTGGAGTGTAACACTGCTCTCCTCAGCTCCAGATGAGCAGCAGCCAATGGAAGGAAGTGTTCCAGAAGCCAGTGGAGAAAATACAGAGCAGACTGGTGCCACTGTACCACAGGTACACATATTACTCAATTTGTCCTGTATCACAGTGAAAACAACAAATTGAGAGTATAGAAGCATACAAGTAGTTAGAAAATGGCAAATGTTGTTTGAAGGCTCATTTCTTCAGTATTCCAGTACCATTTTAATTTCATTTGTTCATGTAGCTTATGCCATAAAGAGTTATTTTTGCATTGTGATCTACACAATTTATTATTTTACAGTTCCTATAATAGCTACCAGCCTTTTACATGCATATGTAATAAATCTGTCAGAATTAACACGTTAACACATGCGATTAATTTTAAAAGTTTAACACGTTAATTTTTCTTAATTGCGATAACGCTTTTATCGTTAATACAGCATAAAGCAGCATAAACACTTGTATAAAGGGCGGAACCTTTGTGAAGTGTCCTCCTGGAATCATTACACTGATGCACACTTCACAACACACACACAGCAGTGATTCCGTGTCAGTGATCAAATCATGGAGAAAGGAGCTCTAAACACTGAGCCTAGATGGAACTTGTGACAGAAATCAAGGATTTTTCAGCCTAAGTAAGGTGAATTTTAATTACCACAGAAGCACGTCAAGTCTTAACTATCATCAAAATGCAGAATGAAACATTTTTGTCTGCAAGCGCTTTTCATGTGGAGTTCAAAGCGACGATTTACACGAATCATGAATGCAGCATCACGATTGCTGTAGCAAAGCGCATAGCCACAGTATGCCGGCAGATTAATATTGTGAAGGACGAGAGTTTAAGAGATTTAATGCCCATTGCAATGAAGATGCAACCTATGTGGAGACTAGTTCTTTCAATTAGTCAAACTCCCACTTAGACTTTGGGAAGTGTTTAATGTTAATTAAATTGGTGCTATTTTAGTGAATTTCTATCTTTATACTGTAGAAGGCTTTGTTTGAAAAAATGTAATAAAGCATTATATTGTTACATATTGTTTTGTTTTCTTTCCTAAAATGGAAATAAATTAATATTGACAGGAAAATAACTATATATAGTGTAAAATATCAGCACTTTTCCAAATCTGCGATTAACTACAAAAAATTATGTGATTTAATAAATTAAAAATTAAGCGACTGGCAGCACTAATATGTAATTATTTCATGAATGACAATTTTATTTTTTATTTTTTTTTTATTCTCATGTTTTATATATACTTGCCTTAGCAGCATTTATCATACAAACTTGCATTTAGCATTTATTTTGGACCCACACTCAACCACCAAACTAATAAAACTACACACATTCCTAAACATGCTTTTAATACACATTGATTATAATAAATGTGTGTTTTCTATTTAGATGTTTAATCTGAATGCTTTGCCTCCCGGTCCAGAGGGAACCAAATTAGGAGAGGTCAGATCATCCTTTAATATTTCATCTCTTAATGCCATTTCATCATGTCATGCCTAGCTCTTTCATCCACAAATGCAAATTAACACAATTATTATGTGTTAATTTTATAATTAAAATGCTTTTATATACACTTACTACCTATTACAAACACACTCTTGATCTGGTGTCTCTAACTCTTATTCCATGATTATGGGCTCTCATTATAATCTCAAATGCTGTAATATGCTAAAAAGTGCATGTTTTTGAGAGTGTGAACGCATGCTAAAGACGTACACGTGCTCTGATTGGCCACTGAGGTGTGTCATCGCTATAGAGAACACTGATTCAGATGTAATAATCATATGATTGACCGATTGTAAATTAAGATGGTGCTGCATGAGATTAATTTGGGTTTGTGGTGTTTTTGTTTGTTTGTTTGGTTTATTCCTACTGTTCTAGCTGTCACGTTCTAGCTCAATGAGTTCTCTGTCTCGAGAAGTGAGTCAGCACTTAAATCAGGTACTTTTAGATGGTTTTATCTGAAACAAACACAAATATCACAAAACCTGTCATGAAAATGTCGGGGTCATATTTCACCCGTTAAAAAAAAAAACATTTTTGCTTAAAGAAAACATTATTTATTAAGGCCATTAAGATATTTTCCATTGTGACATGATTTTCATGACAGTTAAGCACATTTTCCCCTAAATTAATTACACAAAAAAAAAAATTTTTTTACATTTTATTATACATCATGGTAGTATTTGATTTACTGCCTTTAGGTCATTTACACTGATATAAAAAAAGGCAATTGTAACACCTTTTTTGTAAAAATAAATGTTGTAGTAATTGGGATATAAAGAGAATTGCCATTTGAGAATATTCAAAATTACAGAAAAACAAAAGTAAAATATCCAGAATGCATTATGATCCTGAGAATTTGGAGGAAATGTGTTGAACTGTCATAAAAATAATGTCACAATTCAAAAAAAAAAAAAAAAAAAGTAAATAAGTAATTGTTTGAGAAAATTAGAAGCTTCATTTTCCACATGATTTTGGTGTGAAATGTGACCTGGATATGATTTTATGAGATTTACCCCCACAAACATGCACACACAAACAACAATTCACACCCTTTTTCAGACACTGTAATAAGAAAACTAAAGTAGGATACAGTGCTTGCAAAAGCTACATAGTAAAGCAAGTACTGTAAGTGTACAAACACATCTGCCCGCTTCTGATGCCACCCCTACAGCACGACACCTTCTGTGTTACCTGCAGCCCTGATATCACTGACAGAACGCTGAGCCAGTAGGAAGGGCTCTTGGATTTGAAAGAGGCGTGCTGAAGACAGGCTCCGCCCATCTTGATGCATGCTTGCACACATTAACTAATCATGTGCCGCATGCTAATCATGACTTTCAGTGTACATGGTAGTCCGTGTATCCATGGAGTTGGGTGGTGATACTGCTCTCCTGTTCCTATGGTAACCACAGCTGTATTCTCATAGGTTCCCACTCAGCAGCCAGCACATGGACCTCCGCCTACAGGGGGTGTGACATTTTACAACCCCTCCCAATTTGCTCAGGTAGATATACCTATTTTCCTATCAAATATATGAAATGTTTAACATACCACAAGCTTATAGGGATAGTCTACCCAAGAATGTAAATTCTGTCATCATTTACTAACTTTCATGATGCATTAAAACAGTGGTTCTCAACTGGTTTTGCATCAGGATCCAGATTTTACATTGGACATCAAGTGGTGACCCGCCATAGGAAAAAATGTAACCTATAATTAATGTATCCTCGGTCGGATTTTCTTTTATCTTGTATATTTTTGTTCATGGTTGTCAACAACAAAAGGTACATGAAGTTTTCTCTCCCTCCTTTTAAATATTGAAGAGCCTATTTATTTGTATGAGCCAATAATTTTTTATTATCTCATTAATTTCCTATATCAAATATAATTTAAACAGAACATATTACACAGGAGATGAATTTTGTTCATAATTTGGCCATTAGTCTCGGAGGTCCATTAATCTGGGCTGCCTACTGTTTGAGAGGTTTTACCTGACTTCCTCCAAAGCGTTTTAAATGAGAAAATTCTCACTAGAATTACAATGGGTCACATCAGTTTTGTGTTCTGCCTGCCGCAATATCAAGGGAAGCCCAGTTGTTGCGCATGCCAGAGAGCAAAGCAGATCATTAGCATGAAAAAAATCGCAGTGCAGATGAGAAGCCTTTAGCTAAATGCAAGATTATTACATTTGCATCAGCAGCCCTTAATTTGACTTGGGCGGCCACCGAAAATGTTTCAATGGGAGAACCATGGCATTGTTCTTTCCCTGATATCCGTGACCAAATCCAAATAGACCTGTGACCCACCAGTTTTGAAACACTGCTTTAAAACACAGTAGAAGTTATTGAGTAAAATGTCAGTCTGCTCTTTTCTACACAATGAAAGAGGCAACCAGTGGTTGTCAAGCTACAAAAGCATCATGAAATTAGTTCTTACTAGAGGTCGACCGATAAATAGTTTTTGCCGATTGTTTATTTGGCACTATCGGTCGACCAATATATCATTTTTGCAGATTAATAGTTTTAACTATTAATAGTTGAAACTATTGGTTATCTTTAAAAACCTGCCATTGGAGGATTCTTGAGTATGACCGCATCTTCTGGAGGTGAAATATAAACAATCACTGCCACCTTGTGGGGATGTGCTGTGTCTAAATCGGTCATAATTGACAATATCCATATTTAAATCCATACTTTAATGCATATTTTGTTATTTTGATTAGATAATTATCAAGAGTTTTAATTTGAAGTAAGTGCATGGAAAGAAAATGCGAGCATACGGAAACGTGCCTCGTCAGCACATACAGTATATTGCACATACAGCCTCCGCGTTTTGGAGGCCGGTAGGGAACTCCTCCGCCCCTGGCAGCGGCTCCACCACTCCAGGCGGCCGGCAGCTAGCCCCTCCTCCCCTTGTGGTCAGTGGCCGTTCCTCTGCGTCCAGGCAGTCGGCAGCAACTCCTCCGTCCCCCGGTGGATGGCCGCGGCTGCTCCTTTGGGTGGATGGCAGTGGCGAGGACTCCACGACAGCGCATCCCTCCTCCTCCCCGGGTTTTGGAACCAATGTAACAAGGTTGGAATGGGAAAGGAGGCGGCGGGAAATGGCTGAACAGTCAAAATAATATTTAATAAGAACTTAAACAAAAAGACACACACAACACAAACGCACACATGGCAGCTGCCTGTGGCTCTCTCTCTCCCGAACTGCCGAGTTCCGTTGTAGTTATCACTCTCCTCAGCTGATTAGCCCAATTGTGACTAAGCATGCCCGGCCCTGCCCTCCTCCTTGTCACAGTATGCAAACATTTTCCTACTCCCTGAAAGATATCACTGAAATAACTGTCATGAGATATCTCACCAGTCTCTGTGACAGCTCTAGACTTTGTAAACAGCAAACAAAAATATGTCCGCGGACAATGACGCTTTCTGCCTGTCAATCATTTTGTGCGTTCTCATAGTATTGTCGTTGCAGCAGATTATTGAGGTTTATTGCCATATTCTGATTTATAATTTGTCAGCTGAGGGCGCTATTTCGCAACTGTTGTGTTTGACAGCCGTGGGAACATGCTTTGTGTCAGTTTCAGCGGTATCGGTGTGGTGTTTTGGAAAGAGGGTGTGTGGCTAAATCAACGGCTCAGTCTCATGGAAGGTAGAATGGCTAAAGGCCCAAACATACTCTATGCAAGTACGTGAATGCAGGCGCATCTTTGTGAAATGTGTCAGAGCACAATTCATAAGGGCCCAAACATACTTCACGCAAGTACGCAGACGCGAGCGCTTCGCCAACGCGTGGTCCCGTTGTTCATACATTATGTGCGCTCTTGCGATACTCTGGCTTATGGTAGGTTATGAACTGCGCTTTGACACATTTCACAACGCAACGACGCATGAAATCGAGCTTGTGTAGCAAGATGTGTCTGTATTCACGTACTTGCATAGAGTATGTTTGGGCCTTAAGCTAACGCTATACGCTGTATTCTCAGCGTTGCCGCAAGGGGCGCTACAGCGGATTTTCTTTTTTTAATCAGCAACTGTCATGGCGGAGCAGCAATTTGAGGAGAGTCTTGCCGGACAAGTTAGATTATACAAATTCTCTGTCATCTTTCTAGCAAATACAAAAGCACACTCCTCAACTGTCAACATTGACTCCACCACATCCGGTTTTGTGGCGCCTAAAAACTATTTCGCCCGCTTGTGGTCCGAGGTTTGCAACCACCAGAGCAACGCAAGAGCGCACGTAGTGTATGTACAACGGGACCACGCGTTGGCCGTGTGTTGGCGAAATGCTCACGTTTGTGTACTTGCGTGAAGTATGTTTTAAAGCAGATCAAAGTCCTTTTGTGGGCTTGTTTACATTAACATTTTTGACAGTTGGAGTTTGAATTAACGAGCATTCCATTGGCCTGTTTGAACATTCCATCAATGTAAGTTTATGGGATTTTTCCATTGTTTGATTGTCCGCTGTGCAAAAACCGTAAGTCTGATCAGTTAGAAAAAATTTAGCAATGCATCAGAAAAGTCTGTGCCAACTGCCAAGTTTGGTGGATATAGCTTAAATGCTATAGGATGAGTTACAGTAAAAAGTTTGGTCTTTTATTTATTTACTTTTTTAAAAACCTAAACCAAGTTTTTAGAATGACAGTATGTTGGCTTGAAAAAGTAAGGCATTTTTGTCCCCTAAGGAGCTTAACAGCTTCAGTCCCCCATTTACTTTCATTGTATGAATTTGGAAAAGAACAGCCTGGACATTTAGCTTTAATATGATTTGTGTTCCACGAAAAATAATTAGATATCGAAATGTAAATTTTTAGGTAAACTTTAACACTTGAATTATTTACACAATCAATATGTTATTTTGTTCTTTATACTTTATGTGGTCTTCTCAAGATCTGTTTTTGTCTTTCTGTTTCAGTCTGCTCCTCCAAGTCATGCTCGACAAGGTCGGTTGGGCCAGAGAGGATACCCCACAATGAAGTAACAGCAGCGCTGTAGTTCTAGATCAAATTGAGGTTCTATACCAGATCAGACTGAAGTTTGGTTCCTGCCTGAACTCCTAGAAGCACTGGCATCTGGTCTTCAGCCTCCCAAATAACATTGTCGTCACCATCATAATCATCATAATTTTCCGATCTCGGATGAATTTGGAGTGAATGGATCTGATCCGCACAGACCCTCTTGGCTTATCGTTCCCGTTGCAATCTAATTCCACCCTCATGCAACGTTTATATGGACCGGGCGACAGTTCCTCAACACGAGCAGTGTGAACACAAGTGCAATATTGCGAATTAGCCCGGTGTAGTTTAATTTTCCATAGTGTAGTCTACTTATTTTAGCAGGGTGAATGTGCGCGAGTGTGTATGAACGCGTGTATGTGTATGGAGAGGAAATGTGGTCGTTTCTTGTTGATGGAAGGCAGCCAGTGCATGTATTAGTGAGGACGATCTGGCCTGCTGTCATCAGAACAGTGCAGCCTACCAGAATGTTTTAGATATTTATTAAGCTTCCTGTCAAGATGAAATGATCAAAACGGACTCGTGTCAATGGACAGGATGAGTTTGTGTAAGCATAGTCATTACGTGCAAAGCAAACAGATCTCTTCTAATGTCTACTTTCAGATCGAGTCCCTAATTATGTCAGTAGCAAATAATTACATTTATATGATTTACCAAATCCTGTGATCATTTGCGTGTTGGCGGTTTTTGCTCATAAAATATTATTTTCCAGACTTGATCTCAATCTCTGATTTGTTTCTTTTCATGTCTTATTAATCACACAATTATTCCTTGCTCATTCCGGGGTCCATGATAACAGCGGGGTTTTGTAATTCCAAAGGATGGCTCTGTATGAAGAAAGCTTGGATTTTTCCATTGTGTTTAGAAATCGACTGTACAATTCTTTACAAAAGTGGTAATAAAGATATTTTTGAGCTCTCTAATACTTCAAAAAGTGTGCTTTTGCATGCATGTGCCTATTATGTGTATTTGTATGGTAAAGTGTGGTATTATTTGGATTAGATAATCATAATTGGAGGTTTTTTTTGTTTTGTTTTTTGTGGCTTTTAGTTTGTCAAAAAGCTTTTAGTACAAGTGAAGTGATATGTAGATCTTGTTCTTTGATGCTTCATGCATTTTCTCTTCTCTATTAGCGTGTAGGCCATTTATATGCTAGTTTTCTTAAAAGGACGGTTCACCCAAAAATAAAAATTCTCATTTAGTCACCCTCATGCCATCTCAGATGTTTATTCTGCTGAACACAAAGATATTTAGAAGAATATCTCAGCTCTGTAGGTCCACACAATGCAAAACATTTTATCCCAAATTTTGAAGCTCCAAAATGCATATAAGGCCAGCATAAATGTAATCCGTAAGACTCCAGTTGTTAAATCAGTATCTTCAGGAGCGGTATGATGGGTGTGTGTGAGGTGTACCATAAATTCTTCTCCCTGCCCAGTAGGTGACGATATGCTCAAAGAATGCAAATAACCAAAAACAAAAAAGAATCTGAAAGTGGATATTTATAGTAAAAAAAAAAAGGACTTGCATGTTGACTGTTTTTCACCCACACCTATCATATCACTTCAGAAGCCATGGATTTAACCACTTGAGTTGTGTGGATTACTTTTATTCTGCCTTTGTGCTTTTGGAGCTTCAAAGTTTTGGTCACCATTCACTTACATTGCGAGGACCTACAGAGCTGATATACTTTTCTAAAACTCTTTGTGTTCAGCAGAAGAAAGAAAGTCATACACATCTGAGATGGTATGAGGGTGATTAAATGATGAGAGCATTTTCAATTTTTGGTAACTATCCCTTTAAATTTGACAAAATTAAACTTTTAGCCAGGAAAACGTCCAGTCACACTTTATATTAGGTATCTTTAACTACTATGTACTAACATCAAAATACATACAATATAATGATATTATTGTGTAACTACATTTTGCCCTGCAAAATTCTTACAAGATTCACATTTATTGCTACTGAGGTACGGGTAGGTTAACGGGTAAGGTTAACAGTGTAATTACAGACATAATTAAATGCAACACCATGTACAAAATAAGCACATTTTATCAAATGCTTAAGTAAATAGTAGTTAAAGACACCTAATAAAATGTGGATCCTTTTGCCCCATAAAATGCTTCTGACTAGCAAGAAGCAAATCATGGTTCACCACTGACATAAACTAAACACTATTAGCTATTTAAAAAAACAACAACAGGACAAACCCTTTAATATGTCCCACCCCAACTTATTATTTCATTAGTTAATGACAAAAGAGGTTAAAAACAAAGCTGAACATGCATTAATCTCATACAAAGCCACAGAGTGAAATAAGACTCACACTGTATGTTAAAACATTAAATTAAATACCATTTGCATTCTTTATTTACAGAGATATATTATTTTTAATGCAAATTAAATAAACAAATCTTTAATGATCGCTGATTATGACAACTCCGAGAGCATAATGTCTTAAATGTGCGCTTGTGGAACATCAAAGCCTCTAGATGCGTTGTGCTGTGGTGCTCTTGCAGGAAACGTAGGTTTGAATCAATCATGTGCAGTATCTGGTCACACTCTCCATGATAATTTCCTGTGCCCTCTATATGAATAAAAAGTGGCAAATAGCCCAAAAATAGCATTTTAAAAAGTTCATATGAACAACGTCTTAAGATGTGCAAGTTAAATGTACAGCAATATCAATAACCAAGAGTCTAAATTACTAAGTTTCTCTTGATGATCCATTATATTGTGTTTTCCAGATCACATGGTCTGTAGAGTTTCCCAGGCCTCATTTTGACATTTGCGTGTGTGTCTGGCTCAGAGCGTCTTCCTGTGGACATAGACAGAAAACACCATTTCAGTTTCTGTCATCTTCAAACCCTGAAGGAGTGACCGGCTGATATTAGATTCGGTTGAAATTGTGCAAGAAAGAGACCACAGACTGATAGAGGAGACATGCAACTAGCACAGCTATGTAGGAAATTGGTTGCATTGTGCTGTTCTATACATTAGTATAATCATTCTAAATCAAATCTGGGCTCAAATGATGAGAACGTATGTGTGTGTGCATTTTTGCCCTTTGAACTGCTTCCTCCAACATTGCCTGATCTGACAGGATTCGCTGCAGAGTTCCCGTATCCATTTCGAGTAGCATCCATACACACACGTTTTACATAGCCATTGATATCACATAGTAAATGCAAAGCACTCTCAAGTCAAGCATCCTGCATGCAAATTATTTCAGTAGCTCACCTGTGATGTCAGCACAGTGGGCGGGATCTAGCTGCTGTACAATACTGAAAAGCGTTTCGCCAATTCTCGCTCTCCGTCATTCACATCTGTCATTTCGTTGCCCTCCCTACACCTGAAAAACCAGAACATGTTGTCCAAGCCTCAGATCAAAGCTCTGTTCCAAAACCTAGTGAGCTGCCTTCCTAGACAGCATTTTAAGGCATCATATGTATGCTCCAAACACAAAGGCAGTTCCATAAGGTATGTAGCAACATTAGCAACAATATTAAGCAGCATTTCAAATAGGAGTGTAGGATCTGACAGAAGCTGAAGGACTGCCTCCTTTTTCTGCTCCAATAACATGCCTGCACAGTTGTAATGGCAATGTTACTATTACAACAGACTTTGAATTCCCTCATTAGGTCTTTTTGCACAGTGAAGGACTGATTAACCTTTTATTTTCTGTGTGTGTCTGGTGTTGTAGAGGTCAGTAAGGTCATACAGCTGTTCACAGAAGAGGAGACAGAAGCTGCATTATCAGTTTGAGACACAGGTTCACTAAAAAGATAAATATAACAGGTCAAGCATAAGTTATGTACTTGCATACTACATGAAACTGAAGGCAAAACTGTAGGATAAACATTGCAATAGTAGTTACATTGTTGTCAAATGACCTCACTACGGTGAATGTTTCATTCTGATAGTAGTATCCAGTTATCATCTTGGAAATAAAAACAGTTAGGTCAATGACCTGACACTAATTTTTATTTTATCCAGATCTATTAAATTATTCAAAAATACATTACAAATGCAATGCACACAAAACAGTTACTTGAATAAACCTCTACTATGATGAGCATGTTTTTAGTTACTAAGTTCAAAGTAATTTTGATATTTTGTCTTGGGTTTAAAGTAAAAAATGTCATGTGGTGTAACCATCTGGAGACCGTAAAAAAAATCAAAAATAAGAGTCATTAAAAGCTGAAATTCTTGAAAAAAGAAACGTTGGCATGAGTAGTGCAGAACAATCTTTTATTATTATTTCTTAAAAAAGAAGCAGTGAAACTTATATTTATAATATTATAATATTTTATATTAATAATATTTGAAAAACTTTTGTCCACCATATGTTGCCATTTTGATGTCATGTGACAAATAAATAAAACAAACAAGACCCCTTTAGACCCTCAAGACTGTATGTGAAGTTTTAAAAGAAATCAAATTTTGTCAATTTAATAAAAAAATAATAAAAAAAAAAAATATATAAAAAAAAATATATATATATATATATATATATATATATATATATATATTTTTTTTTTTTTTTTTTTTTAATGCACATTTTGTTCAGGTCATTTGGTATAACTCCGAGAAAACTTCTTAACATTCTTGACTCAATTTTTTTTTTTAAATGTGAAAATATTTTTAACCTTGAAAATATGTTTGAAACAATTATAATTAATTATTTAAATTAACTGATTAAGAATATTGTTAAAATGAATGATATATTTGAGTATACTCTAATGTATTCAAGGTGCAAGGAAAGTATTTGAATACATTTTATTTGATGGTTGCACCACATTACATGATTTTTAAAGTTTTTAAATATTTTTTTTTCTAGAAAATGCTATAAATGTTTTATTTTATTATTATTTTAATTTTTTTTTAATGGTCTCAAAGATTACATCTCTAAGAAGTTGATACATGTGTTTTAAACTGGATTTCTTGTTTTTATCACCTTGGACAACCTAATTAGACAGTAACCCAGTTACTTAACTTTTTAATCTAATTCTGTGTCATTTTGGCAGTCTGATCAAATAACGTGTTATGGAAGAGATGTTTAAAACTGCCATTCTGGTTTATTTGTCACACTGGAAATAGAAGGTGGAAGTACAGTATCTCATGTGGCACATTTTGACAATTGCAGTAGATCTTTTCTGTTTTCTATGAAAAAAGATAATGTGCATAATGTGTGCAGTATACGCACTGTAAAAAAAGAACAAGTAGTATGCAAGTATGCTATTCCAAACATACCCACAGTGTGTGTTTGAGTACCTACAGATGTGCTTCCTTGTTTGTGGTGGTGTTTGTTTGTCTGTTTGCGTGTGTGTTTGTGTGTGTGTGTGTATTACCTGTTTATTGATTATGTGAGAGCAGTCACTGCTCTCTCTAGTGCTTCATTCAACAGAGATTCATCCTGCAGCATCTGAGCAACAACAGCAACATACCTGCAGACAAATAAACATCTAAAACTGTAGGACTGTATTGTATATTGCACTAATAGTATTGTATATTTATGCAAGATAGATAGATAGATAGATAGATAGATGACAGATAGACAGATGATAGATAGACAAATAGACAAAGACAGATACTGTAGATAGACAGATATAGATAGATAGATAGATAGATGACAGACAGATACACAGATGATAGATAGATAGACAGACAGATACTGTAGATAGACAGATGATAGATAGATAGATATATAGACAGATAGATGATAGATAGACAGATAGACAGATAGATAGACAGACAGATACTGTAGATAGACAGATAGATAGATAGATAGATAGACAGATAGATAGACGATAGATAGACAGATAGACAATTTATAGACAGACAGACAGATACTGTAGATAGACAGATGATAGATAGATAGACAGAAAGACAGATGCTGTAGATAGACAGATAGATAGATGATAGATAGACAGATAGATAGATAGATGATTTATAGACAGATACTGTAGACAGACAGATAGATAGATAGACAGATGATAGATAGACAGACAAATAGATAGACAGAAAGACAGATGCTGTAGATAGATAGACAGATAGATAGATAGACAGATAGATAGATAGACAGACAGACAGACAGACAGATAGATAGATAGATAGATCACCTGTAAGTTTAGGTCTCATCTCTGTGTATTTTGGATGAATTACATCATACAGTTTCTCTCCCAGTGTCTCTAGATCTTCATCAATCTCCATCACTGTAACGTTAACTGATGGAGACTCTCTGTTATATCATTTAATCATAGTAAACCGAGCTGAAGAACAAATTCATCTGTTTGTATTCCTAACATATCAAACACTGCTGCCATTTACATGTCTCGAGTGTCCTCGATGTTTTTATAATATGAATCTTGACGTGTTTACAGCAGACACCAGGGCTGTGTTGTTATGGTCAGAGAACGCATGAAAATGACGTAGAGCGCACGCTGAGTGACGTATACAAACCTCTAATATTCATCCGCACTACAAACATAAAGTCCTCTTCTGAAAACACATTTTAACACTCGTCCTTGGCTAAATTTTGAATCAAATTGATGAAATCCTCTAATATAGATGTAAAATGTATATAAATGTTTTTATACGCACTGAAACTTATGTTACTAATCCACTCGGGGACATAAGAAACTACGTAAGTTCCACCGGAACCGGAACTTCTTCCTTTCCCCCCTCTTCCTCCGCCGAATAGGTAACGTGGTCGTCTTGTGCGATATTTTCAACTTGATTTAACACTTTAAAACCCACGTTTTTGAATTAAATATGTATGTAAGTGTATCGAATTTGTTATAAATCGGCTAGGAGCTATAATATCCAGTGTTGTGTGAATAAATATATTTAATAAACGCTGCTGGTTTTGCTTAGAGAGGCCTTTACTGAGTGAGACCAACATCAGACCGCAGCCTATGGTCAAAAACACTGTCTAAACTACAGATAAAGTCGGCTTTTATCTCTATAATTGATGTAAAAGCAAACTGAACATTGCTCTTGTATGTTTGGAAGCGTGTGTTATTGTAGTTTTATACGAGGAGCAATGAGTTAGTGATTGATAACATTACAGGCACTAATTAGATACGAGTATATGCTTTATTATGAGATACAGTTTTGGTAGGGGCATAAATATATGTGACTAAAGTGAGAGTCAACCGTGATGGAGTTGTGCTCTGTTTATAACACGATCTCTATTGATTTGATTCATTCAGGACAGTCATCATGGCATCGTCTCATTTGCAGTGGATGGTTGTCAGAAACACCTCCAGTTTCCTTATCAAGAGGAACAAACAGACCTACAGCACTGTATGTCACTGCACTTGAACTACACACTGGAGATGTGATATGACTAGGTTAACACTGCAGTAAATGAGGCTTGTTTATCCTTCAAAGACCCAAGCATGGACATTGATGGTGTATTTCTTTTTTTTCTCTCTCTCTTCGAAAGTGTTTTTAGGAAGCCACTGATCATTTGAAACTAATTTTTAAGCTTAAGTTTGCATTGGGGTGAAAATTGTGACTTTAGCTAGCTGTGACATTAAATAGGCAAAATCTTAAATCATGATACGAGTCGTTTTATATCATGATAACGATAGATATTACGATATAGTAAACGTTTTCTGGAAAATCAATTAAAATTGGTTTATATACTAAATAATATTGTAATGCCTACATTTGGAAATTTCAAACTCCGATATTGTCAAAGTAATAAAATAAAAACTCAAGCTACATTTCACATTATGCCACATCAGTCTGACATTGTTAACCATTATTATTATTATTATTATTATTATTATTATTATTATAAACTTTCCTCAAGAAACTCAAGATCTTCTCAGTGCAACAAAGAACATAATACACATATAAAAAATCCAAAAAATAAATTTCACCAAATTAATGCAGAGTGCATCTTTTTGTTTTCATAATATTCTGTTGCGTGCTTCATTTTGAGGTGCTAAAACAGATTGCTTGTATTATGAGTGATTATCGTCATGCGTCACAGTTTGCAGATTACATCTTTCTGCCCTGTGTCGGCTTTTGTGAACCCACAGCACAGATGTCACACCTGTTTTAATAACGTGCTTCTCTTAGTTTTCTTTACTTGTTTGGTAGCCGTCCCGTTCTGTTGAGTTGTCTTTCTCCATTAGGGTTTTTACTGGGTCAAATAACTGAGCAGCACGAGTGATCCGGCTCTGCGCTCTCCTGTCTGTGGAGCATAAATACAGGAAGCCTGCTGGAGTTGCACGCACTTGCAAGCTCCTCCACATTCACGTGAAATACAGATGCATGCATCAGATGAAAAGCATATTTAGAGCTTTTGAATGTCATTGAATTTTCTTGGGCAGCCGCAGAAAAATTTTAAATGTCGGAAAAAACAATGTTTCTTCAATTCTGTCAGTCTCACCTGAAGCCCTGCCCATGCCACGCACATGGAAATGTACATATCACGATATAAACGATATGGAAAAATCTCTATCAATTGACACTTTATATCATCGTCCTAGTGTATCTAGTGATTTTTAACATTAGTGATGTGGTTGGAGTGTGTAAACGTGCACACTCCTTAGTGAACATTACATTATATGGGTAGTTGACGCATAACATTTTTTTTTTTTTTTTGTAGCATCACAACAGCAGGCAGAAATGAGCTTTTTCCATTTAAGGGGTAAATGTATGCCTTGTTAGCAAAATAAGGGGTCATCTTTTTGTCAGGTATTAAATGTAATCAATCGAGATTCTCAATATGAATAACTAGATTGAGAATGTATTACCTCTTATGCATAAATTCAGTCAACACCGACTCTTTATACAATTAAATGAATAATTAGGCCTAAATAGAGGAATTCATTATGATGGCATTTTTTGCTGCTATATTTAAAATTTCAGTGGCATTTTTTGCCCTGAACGCCCCTTTAATTTCTGACCCTGACTATGACTTTAGGTTAAATGTTAAATGTATTGGAGGGAAAGAGTTTATTGATGGTCACTATTTCTTTTAAGTGAAGTGTGTCACTGTTTCTAATCACATAGTTCTCTGGAGTGTCAGATGTTTAAAAGTATTATTTCATTAAGACTCTTTGAGGTTATAAAAATGTATTGCATTTTAATTATACAATAATATAAGCCAATAGTTGTTTTAAATGGTTTGAGATGACGTAGATGCTACTGGTAATGTTGCCGTTTCATGTTCCCAAATAATTTACCTATATATATATATATATATATATATATATATAGATAGATAGATATAGATTGTGTTCTCAAAAGAGTTCATTTACCTCCCTTGAATAAATACAGGTTTATGTACAGATTAACAGTGGTGATAATGGTGAAACTAGGCTGAACTTTTGAAACCTTGTTTTGGGTCAGTATAATGTTTGAGTCATTACTGCATTCTGGATTCCTGATGTTGAATATTCCTCTTTTTCCAGGAGCCAAATAACCTAAAGGCCAGGAATGCTTTCCGTTTCAATGGTCTCATTCACCAGAAGACTGTTGGCATTGAGCCGGCCAATGATGGCAAGGGTGTGGTCGTTATCCTGAAGAAACGTGCAGGTGAGTGATGAGCACATCAAATGTATACAAGATTCCCATGGTCATGGAAAACCTGGAAATATCAGGGAATTTTAAAGGCCCAAACATACTCTACGTAAGTACGTGAACGCAGACGCACCGTGCTACGCAAGCTTGATTTCATGCGTCGTTGCGTTGTGAAATGTGTCAGCTCTCAATTCATAACACAACGCAAGTACGCGCTGTATTAGCGTTGCCACAAGGGGTGCTAGAGCCGATTTTCTTCTTTCAATCAACAACTGTCATGGCGGACTGAGGCAGCAATTTGAGTTAAATCTTTTCAAAAATTAAATGACTTTTTGTCCCCAGTCCATTCAAACTAACTTGTTTTTTCTCCGTGTCTCTCCCCACTCCTCAACTATCGACTCATCTACCACATCCGGGCTGCATCTGAAAATGTAGGCAGCTGCCTAATCAGTTAATGTCTTAACTGACAGCTATTTTGAATGAATGGAACTCTTAAGGAACTGGTCTCTGAACAGTTTGAAAAGCACCTTATTTTCATCCTGCTGCTGTATACAGCCTCCGAAGGCAGCGTTTTCCTGGTTTCAGGCGCAGCACCGGTTTTGTGGTCACATCTTAAAAAAATATATCGCCCTCTTGTGGTCTGAGGTTTGTAACCACAAGAGCATATGTAATGAATGTACATCTGGACCACATGCATTGGTCAAGCGTCTGCGTACTTGCCTGAAGTATGTTTCGCCTTAACCCTCCTAGTGCGTTCGGGTAATTTTTGATCCGGGAGAGTTAGATAATTTATAAATACCGCATTGTTTTTGGTACTGATCCAAACTTTGTGACTTTGTCAAGACCATCAAATACACATAATAATTTTTTTTCTGATTTTTAAGTACAATTGTTACATCTTTTGAGTTCGCGGGTCAATTTTGACCCGGGCATCAATATGGCTTCACACACATAGATTTTTTTGTATGTGGATGAATTTGATTTTTTCTTATAAACACTTCACTCATTTTGCCTCTTTCCTATACACTCTCACACACTTTTGTGTCTCTCAGTGGGACTGCATCTTGTTTACAAACATGCACACACACATAATCACACATTCCTTTACAAAACAGACATGAAAGATGTAACAAAGAGTTGTTTTAATGATGTTTAGTTCAAAAAAAGAATAAGTTGGTTTCATAAATTTTGAACACCGTTATATTGAATAGTTATGAGTGATAGGACATTCATTCAAATAACTAATAATTCTCATATTAGATGTTAATATAAATTGTATATTATGGTATATAATTGTATTTTTTTTACAGATGTTGATAAAAAATGTCTTCACATGCTTTTGCTGTAGTTGATGTATAGTTTGAAAGTTCTAAATGTATTCTAAAAAACAATGCATATTAATTAACTTGTATTAGTTAACTTGGCAAAAATATGTATGAGCAGTTAAGAACTTATTAATGACTTGCAGTATAGTTTTAGATGAAAACCATCGGGATATGAATGATTTTGAGCTTGAATTCCATCGGGTCAAATTGGTCTATGCAGATTCTGAATGCAATAGGAGTGCAATAAAATTATGATTTTCAGGTTTAGGAAAAGTTGTGGACATTTCTATATATGTGAATTAAACATTTTTTTAGTTACTGTATGCTCGGCTATGAATTTTGTCAGCTATAAAAAAAAAAATGTTTTAAATCCTTGCTATTTAAATAACTGGAAAATTCATAAATTGTAAGTTAGCTTTTGTTTTAGAAGTGTGACGCATTCTCTTCAGTTAAAAGGTGGTGTGTGTATGTGTGTTTCAGGTCAGCGTAAACCTGCCACCTCATACGAGAAGATCACCATCAACAAGAACTCCCGCGCCACCCTCGCCAGCGTTAGGAACATCATCCGCAAAAATAAATACAGGAGGGACCTGCGCATGGTGAGTTTACCACACCTGCTCACTGTAGTGCATTGTCTACTGCAAGTTGTAATTGGAAAAATGTAAAATATTTTATAAAAATATTTTGTGTATATAAATATAATCAATAAATATTGCATATATTTAAACTCATTTCAGTATAAAAATACAGAGCTTTTGATGTTTATTAGATAATATTTAATTGTCTCTGTCTTCCAGGCTGCTCTGAGACGCACTAGCGCCATCTTGAGGAGTCAGAAGCCAGTGGTGGTGCGCAAGAAGCGTTCCAGGGCCCCCAAAAGTTCATAACTTCACACATTACATGTACAGCTTTTGACATAATAAAGCGCTTTTGGTCAAAAATTCTAAAACCTCTGGTCTCACTTTTAAATGCATTACATCAACATACAAATGTCAAACATGGAGATAAAGTTGAGCGTATTGTGAAAAGATGTTTTTACTATAGGTCAGTTGTGGTGTAATAAGGCATAATATTTTTATAAAATGAACAAATTTAAGAAAATTTAAAGTGTGAATTAAAGGGATAGTTCATCCAAAAACATAAATTCTCATTTACTCGGCCTCGTGCCATCCCAGATGTGTATGACCTCTGATAAACACAAAGATTTTTAGAAGAATATCTCAGCTCTGTAGGTCCATACAATGCAATTAAACAAGATCCAAACTTTGAAGCTCAGAAAGCACATAAAGGCAGCATAAAAGCAAACCATAAGACTCAAGTGGTTAAATCCATGTATTCAGAAGCGATATTACAGGTGTGGGTGAGAAAAAGTTACATATTTAAATACTATAAATTCTCCCTGCCCAGTAGGTAGCAAAATTCATGAAGAATGTAAATCGCAAAAAAATGAAGAGGATTGAGGAAAGCTGTTTAAAAGTGGATATAGTAAAAAAAATCTGTTTCTCACCCACACCTGTCATATCGCTTCTGAAGACATGGATTTAACCACTGGAGTCGTATGGATTACTTTTATGCTGCCTTTATGTGCTTTTGGAGCTTCAAAGTTTTGGAACCTGTAGACTTGCATTATATGGGCCTACAGAGCTGAAATATTCTTCCAAAAATCTTAATTTGTGTTCAGCAGAAGAAAGAAAGCCATACACATCTGGGATGGCATGGGGGTGAGTAAATGATAAGAGAATTTTTGGGTGAATTATCCCTTTAATTCCTTGAGCATGAGTGAATTTTAGCAAATACTGTATGAAATTACACGTATAACTTTATAACAAGTTAATTCTGTTGTGTAAAATGTGTCGTTCTACACATAAAAGGTTTTCATGGTTTCTGGTTTGTGCAGTTTTTGTTTGTAATTAAAGTGCTTATCAGGGTAGGACCAAAATCATATTAACAGGTCTTTCAGTAAGCTTCATTTTAACAAAGGGCTTAAAATGATTTCAAGCTAATGAAACATGATGCAACTGTGTAAAAGAGATTTAATGTTTTCAGTGTCTAAATCAGATTTTATCTTCCGGGAACAGAAAAGGAAAACTTTAACCCTGTTTTTTTTTTTGGGGGGGGGGGGGGGTTTTATCCATAAAGTGAAAGCATACAATGACAAGAGCCTATAAAGCTCCAAAAATAGCACCATAATAGTAGTCATATGACTTGTGTACTTTATTAAACATCTTCTAAAGCCATGCAGTCACTTTGCGTGAGGAATGCACAAAGATTGAGGTCAATATTCACTGAAAATCTCCTTCAAAGCACGTTTGTAAAACAACAAATGTTGTATTGTGCTCCATGTGATTTTTGTTGTATGGAAAAAGAGTAGCATGAACATTCTGCCGCGCATCGTTTGTGTGCAGTGTTGGGGAGTAACGGAATACATGTAACGGGATTACGTATTTAAAATACAGAATAGAAGTAACTGTATTCCACTACAGTTACAATTTAAATCATTGGTAATTAGAATACAGTTACATTCAAAAAGTATTTTGATTACTGAAGAGATTACTTTGCATTTTATTGTCATTTGTTTCATTTCATATTTAGTCCTTTCAGATGGAAAACATTATCCATATAAATGATGCGATCCAAAGTGCATTTGAACAGCGGTGAAACATTTTCTTGCGATGTGATACATTCATACGAGCAGAGAAGTAAGTTTGAAGTAAGTTTGGAGCAGCAGAATTAGAAATAAACCTTGTGTAAATTATCAGCTTAAAATGCTATTTCTAGCCATTTTATATGCACGTTACCAGGCACGATCATATTTTTTTATCAAGAAAATTCACGTTGGATCATAATTTCTTTTTGTCTAGTAAGACCTTTGATATTAGGGCAAAATCATATTCTTGATAATATTTTTTTTATTGTTTTCCTGTAAAAATATCTAAAAATCCTTAAAACAAGATCAGTTTGATTTATCTTGTTTTAGAAACAACACTGCATAAGATATTTCAGTTTTTCAGAGAATGTATTTTTAACATGTGTATTTTGTATTCTGTAATCTGTAGTTAACCCTCCCAATCCTACTTGTGTGTACCATGAAAGACATACAGGTTTGGAACGACATGAGTGTGAGTACGTGATTACGGAATTTAAATTTTTGGTTGAACTTTCACTTTAAAATGCATTGTGGTGATTACTGGTTGTATTATCAGTGAAGATTTGCTAAATACTGCAGTGTTGCATCAGTGTAATCTATGATTGTACCTCACAATGAGTTCACCCAATGCTTAGTGATTGAATTGATCGGGATAAAGTAGAGAACAGCTCGCTCGCTTTCTCTCTCTGTGTCCCCTCCAGCAATTTTCATCCCTCACACAGTATTACATTGTCAAGCGACTTCGTAGTCACCCTGGAAAAGGTCTACCAGCAAGATGTTACTACTAATGTCGTGAGCGTGCTTGTGTTCAGAATGCATCGGTCTCGAGCGTTGCGGTGTGTGTTTGTTTGGGTGCTGCTGGGTGTGTGTTGTCGAGCGTTTGAACTGCAGGATACGATCCATGCGCTGATTGAGGAGAACATCCACCTTCATGACCAGCTGGAGAACCTGACGAGAGCCCTGAGAGAACTGCGGCAACTCCTGTTCCACCACAGCGACGGTACAGACGTTAGAGAACCCGTCAGGAGCCCCTCCTGTGCTGGTCTACATCACTTTTTGCTCTTCTTAAAATGCTCTTAAAGGGGTAGTTCGCAAAAAAAAAAAAAAAAAAAAAAAAAATCTGCCATCATTTACTCGCCTTCGTGTTGTCCTAGCCTTAATGACTTCTATTTATTCTCATTCTAGGCAGAATGACAGCCTCAGTCACCATCAGCGTTGTGTAAGTTACTTTTTAAAAAAAGTAATCCACTACAAATTACTAACTACATCTCTGGAACTATAATCAGATTACTTTACTAATGACTTTATTGGAAAAGTAATCAAACTACTAATGACTTTACTTTTAAGTTACTTTCGAAAACACGTATCACAATATGTTTTTTGTTTTTCTGCTCGACAAATTCAAAATAATGTTTCATTGTCGCACGCCCTTCAGCTGTCACAGAATTATAAACAGACATACATATAAACATATGAATTCACATTTTAATTGTATTACACATAAATTATATATTTTTTAGACATTTTTCTAACCTAAGTAATGTACTTAAAAGTAATTATTTTCATTGAAAACCAGTAACTGTAATCTGATTACAATAATTTAAAATGTTACGCATTACACTACTTTCTGTGCCTAAAAGTAATTAGATTACAGTAACAAATTACTTTGTAATCCAATTACACCCAACACTGGTCACCGTTCAGTTTTATTGTATGTGATGAAAGTGAATGGTGACTGAGGCTAACATTCTGTCTAACATTTTCTTTTGCATTCCACAGAAGAAATTGAAAACTTTTGGGGTTGGAATAACACGAGGGGCAGTACATGATGAAATTTTGGGTTAACTATCTCTTTAAATTTGAAGGGATGATGTTAGATGTGAAATGTAAACCTTATTAGAATTGTGTTTTTTCCACTCTGAGAGAAAAATTAGACCAAAATGACAATCTGTTTAATCCAGAGCATGACCACGAACATGATGAAGAACTTCAACATCTATGGGAGGAATGGTCACAACACAGTGAGTTTATCTCTCTCTGTCTTTCAATCTCGTTAATATACATTAATAACTTGTATTAGAATTTCCAAACATATTTTCCTTTTTTTGACTTTCTTTATTTTCCCCTGAACTAACACGGCCTATATCGACGTGTTGTGTAATGATGGAAACAGAGGACACTGGTTGTCAATAATAGGCTCAGAGTCACTGATCGACAGATCACAAAGCAGACACAACAATACACTCATATATTCCAAAAATCAACTTATTTTCTGGTTTTCATGTAAAAATATAAATGGCGTACTCACTTTCACATGCCCTTTCGGAATTTAATCACGTTCAGGATATGAATATCAAAATTAAATTTTTACAAGCTAATTCTTGAAATCAGCAATTACATTTGCACTAGTAAAAATTGTAATTCTTGATATAAAAAATGACAGCATTACTCACTGAAATTCACAATCTTGATATCAAAAATTGAATTTTAACAAGTAAAAATCTGTAACTGCATTTCATTAATAGTTTCATAATGATCTGACATTCTATGGCGAGCACTTTTAGCATTTAATCATGAGCTGGATATGAATTATATACATCAACCATTCTATTTTTACCAGTTAAAATGCTCATTCTTGATATCAGGAATGGAATGTACAGTAATTTCAAATCAGATGATTGCAACACACTCCAAAAAAGTTGGGACAGATGAGTGTTTTCCACTGTGAAACATCATCATTTCTTCTAATAACACTTATTAAGCACTGAAGACCCCATTTTCCCCCATTCATCCATTATGTAGGTCTGTAGCTGCACAATTGTACAGGGTCTTTGTTGTCGTATTGTGTGCTTCATAATGCGCCACACATTCTCTATTTGAGATGGTAAGGACTGCAGGCAGGCCAATCTAGCACCCACACTCTCTGCTTATTCGGCCAGTATGTGGTTTGAAGTTGTGCTGCTGAAAATGCCGGGGTGTCCCTGGAAAAGACGGTGCTGGATGGCAGTATATGCTGCTCCAAAATTTGTACATATCTGTCTGCATTCATGGTGTTCTCACAGATGTGCGAGTTACCCATTCCATGGGCACTGACACACACCCCTGACACATACAGACACTGGCTTTTGGACCTGATGCTAATAACAGCTTGGATGGTCCTTTTCCTCTTTGGCCCGGATAACACAATGGCTGTGTTTTTCAAAAACTTTTTAAAATGTGGACTCTTCGGACCAAAAAGCACAGTTCTACTGTTCTACTTTTCATCTAAGATGAGACCGAGACCAGAGAAATCGGCAGCGCTTCTGGACAGTGTTGATGTATGGCTTTTCCTTTACATAGAAAAATCTTAACTTGCGTCTGTGGATGCAGCAGCGACTGGCGTTGACTAACAAAGGTTTACTAAAGTAATCCCAAGCCCATGTTAATGATATCCATTACAGATGAATGATGATTTTTAAGACAGTGATGTCTGAGGGATCAGCGATCACTCGCATTCAGAAGTGGTTTTCGTCTTGCCCTTTACGCATCGAGATTTGACCAGATTCCTTGAATCTTTTAACTATAATGTGCACTGTAGAGGTTGAAATGCCCAAAATCCTTCCAATTTGTCTTTGGGGAACATTGTTCTCAAAGTGCTGGATTATTTGCTGAAGCATCACTTGGCAAATTGACAAGTCTCAAATGATCCTTGCTCTTGAAGGACTAGGCTGTTTTTTGAGGTCTCCTAATATACTATGACACGATTGCCTCACCTGTTTAACATCTCCTGTTTCACATTGTCTTGTTATTTTAACCCGTCAAATTGTTATTAGCCTTAAATTGCCCGTCTCAACTTTTCTGGAGCGTGTTGCAATCAACTGATTTGAAATTACTGTACATTTAAAAAAAAATAAATAAATCACTGGGTAAAACATCATATAATGTGTAGTTGTAGTGCTTTCAATATAGCAAAGGGTAAATATAATTTACAAATCACTCCTTTTTGTTTTTATTAGCATTTTTCATACTGTCTCAAATTGGGATTGTAGTTAAAATAACATTATAGATATCTAAAATTAACACTGACACTAGTGAACAGCAAATTACCCATATCAAAACTGAGCCTTTTAATGGACCAGAGCATGTATTGATTCTGAAATGTGTTTTAAAGGTTAATAATTGTTTAGTGGAACACATGCAGTCCTAATGCAGCAATTTATTAAAGTGTGTGTGTGTGTGTCTTGCAGGCATTACACCTGAGACTCACCTGCTTTTGGAGCATGCTCTCTGTGGACATGACCTCCATAGCTCCACCCACCTCATTTCAGGACACACCGCCTTTCTCTTTATTCTCACTGTCATAATGCTAGCACACTTTCTCTTTTGAAGTGCACATAAATAACTATGTTTATGAGTTTTTTGGTATGTAGTTGTTGCACAGTGTGAGTGTGTATTCAGCATTTTCAGCCACCCATAACTGGTAAAACAAAATTTAGCTGCTATTCCTTTTTATTCAGAATTGTGATAAAGGAATTTTTTATAGTATCAGGCCAATGCAATGTCATGAGGGAACAAAATAACCACAATGCTGTATTAATGCAATTATACTTGTGATAAACTGTTTATAGAGCAAATTGGACTGGTTTTGGGTTATTTTATATTTACAGTATAATGGTTTGTTTTCACCCTGGATCATTCTAATTTGCTAAATAATTATGTGCTTCAAATACTAAGCAATACATTTTGTGTTTGTAAGCACTTAGTAATAGTAAAAAGTGGGTGAAACTGTCATGTTAAATGTGTTAATTTTAAGGTAAAAAAAATGTATGTTTGTTGTTGTCTGTTGGTCTGGTACAAATTGATTTTAAAAAACCAGAAGCAAACGTTTGGTGTAAGAAGATCTTTATTGGGTATGTAAGCATTAATTCCAATTCAGAATCCACATATTTAACTGACACAAAGAACAACACTGAGCAAGACTGAGAACTGTGTTTAAAGAATAAACTGATTACTGAGCCTTCATTACACAAGACTGAGTTGAATTTTCACAAACAGAAATGATGTTGCATTGAGGTAATCAGAATTCAAAACTTCTGAAATGGAACGTTCACATGTTTTAAAATGACTCTTAGAACTTTAGAATAATGTTGAACACAGTCCTGGTACAGTACGACTTTTGATTACTATAGACAAATATAAACAGAAATTGAAACAAGAAGGCTAGAAAAAAGCAATATATTGTTCTCTGGAACCCCAAATGTACATATTAAATAGAAATCTTATCAACTGTACGACCAGTTGGAATACGGATAATTAAGTTATCTGGAGAGAAACTCAACAGAGAATTTTGTTAAAAGCGCATTTGTAACATTTAAATAACATTAAATAAGCAAAAGGGACTCACTGTATACACCAAAGCCTGCAGAACTATACACACTGTTGTGAAGAATACAGGACCAAAAAGCTTTTAAAAGAACATCACTGTTTTTTCCTTGTTGAAGGGAATGCAACATGTTGTTCACAAGATTATGACCATTATTTATAGACAATAATACACTTGCAAGACATTCCTGATGAAATTTAACATTTATTTAAAAATGTATCTATGAAAAATGTTTCCCCTTACAATAGGTATTAGTTGATGTTTTCACTAGTGAGGTGAAAATACAAAACTGTTCTCTACCACAGAGTATGAAGCACACAAGAATTCAAGATTGTGTAGCAAACACTCAAGACTGAATGGTAAATTTCATTCAGTTCAATGGCAGATTAAAAATGATCGCATTTTGATGACCACTGCTTGTTCTGGGAGCACCTTTAAAAGTACACAATATTCCCACATCATATTTCAGCATAACGTGGGCAATTAACGTGACAAAAACACTGAATCTTAAAGACAAACTTTACAACAGCTTCATATTAGCACCATTGATACTGAGATAAAAGTGTCAGAAACATGTCTGGGTCATGTTTCACATCAAATTAAAAGAGAGAAATAAGAAATTATATTTTGCATAAAGACAGTTTTATTGTAACATTTCCACCCAATAAATTCTAATTTCCGTTATGCAATAAACTAATAATAATAATAATAATAATAAAACCCACAAATAATTATTGCTGTAATTCTGTACTCTTTAGGGGAAAAGAATACAGTACAATTACACTAATGAGAATCACCTTTGGGATTAAAGATGCATAATGTTAATGAGAATTTAGGGGTAAAATGTGTAATTGTCATGAAAATAACATTGCAATGCAAAAATCTTAATGCTCCAAAAAATAAGCTTAATTTTTTTATGCAAAATATAATTTAGTATTATTTTAAATTTTTTTGCTAAATATAATCCAGACTAATTTATGAATGATAGACTTTCAGATGAAAACTATTTTTAAATGATCATAAGTGAAAATAAAAATCTTGAAGGAAAATGTTGAACTAAAATGCATACTACATTATAAAGTAAAGAATTAAAGTACTATAATCCATTGTGTATTGTATGTATTGGTCTGGTACAATTTGATTATTAAAAATCAGACGCAAAAAAAATGCATTACATTAAAAATAATTTATTTGTCATAAAAAAAATGTCACAACACAAAAATCATAATGCTTCATTTTCTATATGCAAAATATAATGTATTATTTATTATTGTAGGTGAAATATAACCTGAACATGTTTTCGTGAGGGTTTGCCCCTTATACACACACCTTTGAACAAGACACACCCATTTGTCTGAGACACACCCCCTCTTAAAGTGACAGGTGCACCTCAGTCTGTTAAAAAACAAGAGTCAGGCATGTTAATATGCACAGTCGTGTCTGTTTAGTGACGGACAAGGTGTAGGCTTGATAGAAAAACACACCTTCACTCATTTATTGAACTGCGACACAAACACACAAACATACACTTCCACAGCTACACTAAAATGTGACTTCTCTAACAAACACATACACACTTCCCTGTTTGATGGAGTAAAAGCCTTCCATAAAGAGACACACACTCAGCAATATATAATCAATTATCATTTTTTTTTTCATTTTCCTATTGCACTTTAGCATTTCTTTTTTTTTTTTACATGTGACAACATTACTGTAAAAAAGATCAGATAAACGTTATGTTTATGTATATAATATCTCCCAATGATCTTACAGGGTTAGTTCACCTAAAAATGAACATTCTGTCGTCATTTACTCACCTTCAGCCTTAGTCACCAATCACTTTCAATGTAGGGAACAAATGTGCAATGAAAGTGAATGGTGACTGAGGCTAACATTTTGCCAAACATCTCCTTTAGTGTTCGGTATGGGTTTGGAACAACATGAGGGTGAGCAAATGATGACAGAATTTTAGTAATTGGGTCAACTGTCCCTTTAATTAATCTCTGCATTAAACTGGCTCTTATATTAAAAGTACAAGTATTATAATAATTTATTCATTTTATTATTGTACATTTGAAAGAGAGCAACCAAAAGAAACATGAAAGAAAAAGGAAAGACTGATAGAAAGAATGAAAAAAAAAAAGAGATAAAGAAAGACAGAAAGGGCTTGGCAGTGTCTCCCTGGCCAGGATGTCCTAAGTGTTTGTCCCCGCGAGATGATTGGCTTGTATTGTCGAAGAGTCAAATCTGATTGGACATCCGTGGCTGGTAGGGGCGGGGATTCCTTTAGACTGTAGGAGTCTTTAGTGCTAAATCTCCCAAAGCCCCGCCCACACCACCTCTTCCTGTTGCTGCAGTCCAATCAGTGGCTGAATACCGAAGGGGGCGGACTGTGGGCGGGGACACAGTGTGTGGCGTTAAGCACACACACAAACAAACACACTCTTACACAAACACACACTACAGGAAGCACACAGGTCCGACCTCTAGGTGAAAGCGTGTTGTGGCTGTCATCTTCGGTAGATTGCTTATGCGTACAACAGGAAGTAGGTATGGGTCCGAGACCCGGAACAGGAAGTGAGCTTGTTGCCAGTGCCCATTCAGTTGCTATGCAACAAAAAGAAACAAATAAATATTCCGAAGGTAAATCAGTAAGTATGTTTACATGCACAGCAATGGCATTATTAGGTCTGTTAGTCTGACTTTGCAAAAATCGGACTGGTACGATTTTAGTCAAACTAAAGTGTTTACTTGACATTTTAAAAAGACGAATGGTTGTTTTTAGCCCAACTGAAATCAAACTTTTGAAATGCATTTAACCTTGTGCGACCCTGCGTACACATGCGTGGACGTTGCAGTTTGGCTTTGCTATATGCAATGCATAATTTAAATTCATTTAAACCAACTGATGTCAGTTTAGAAGACTCTGTGCTGTCAGTCACTGGGTTTCCATCCAAAATGTTAAAAAAATTGTATGCGCATTTCTGAATATTCGACTAAAGAGAATGCTAATCATTGTGTGTTTCCATCCACTACGTTATGTGCATTATCTTGAGGGAACCCGCTTTGTCATGATGGAGCCCGTTGCTTCGGAGAGAGTTATTTGTGGTGTTGGACATCGTTTGGCAGACATGGGACAATGGTAATCAGTACATAGATTCAGAATATATAATGTATAATTTTATTTTAACATGGTTGGCAGTGATTGGATGATGCTGACCATTACTTTGAATCAGAATTAATTATGCAAATATCTAATGTAATGTCTGTAACGTCTCAAAAACATGAATAACCAACACTCCTGGAAACATAATAAACAATTTGATATAAAAAATCTGACTTTCTAAAGCTGGGTTTTACTTACAATTTCACAACTTAGTCCTGCTGTCCACATATGTGGACATACATTTTTAGGAAATCTATTTGCTCTAGAATTTTTTTTTTTTTTTTGCATGTTAATTATGTGCTACTAGTTACAGATCAAAAAGGGAAATGGAAAATGCACACAGCAGTCATGCTCGTGTCTCAAGGGGTTAAACGTGCTGAGTGGCCTTATGCCTGTAAAAAGAAAGTCAAAAATCCTCTGTTTTGCATAAATAATAACACTCTGGCATGCTAATTAGACAATTTAAGATATTATTATTTTATTGTGTTATTTTTTTGGGATTTTCCCCCTTTTTCTCCCAGTTTGGAATGCCCAATTCCCAACTGTGCTTTTTAAGTCCTCGTGGTGGCGTAGTGATTCGCCTCAGTCCGGGTGGCGGAGGACGAATCCCAGTTGCCTCCGCGTCTGAGACCGTCAACCCGCGCATCTTATCATGTGGTTTGTTGAGCGTGTTGCCACGGAGACATAGCGCGTGTGGAGGCTTCACGCCATCCACCGCGGCAACTATGCGCAACTCACCACGTGCCCAACCGTGATCGAACCACATTATAGCAACCACGAAGAGGTTACCCCATGTGACTCTAACCTCCCTAGCAACCAGGCCAATTTGGTTGCTTAGGGGACCTGGCTGGAGTCACTCAGCATACCCTGGGATTCGAACTAGCGAACTCCAGGGGTGGTAGCCAGCTTCTTTTACCACTGAGCTACCCAGGCACAGTACTAGGGTGGTTGCCAGGGCATTGCTATGCAGTTGCTAAAGTGTTGTAAGTTGATTTTAGCATGTTGCTAGGGTGCTTTGGATGGTTTCCAGTTAATGAATTACTGGCAAAGGAGTAAAAATTCAAAAGTCTCTATGACATTTTGGCTCGGGTCCCTATTTCAACATAAGTCTATGGGTTATTTTGCCTGTTTTATTGTGTGCCAGGTGAAAATCATAAGTCCAAACACTTAAAAAAAAAAAGTAATAGCACACCTGTCCTCAACAAGCCACATGATTTAAAGCATCATTCTCAACATAGCAAAAATGCAATTGCAATGACATTCTCACCCAGCATGTGTCTGTTAACACATCAGGCTCTAGGGTCTCTCCAGTCCACGCGTGAAACTGAACAACATTCTGGGATGGGAGTTGGGAGGGGCCGTGGCTCCAGATCGTCACGTTCAGGCAGTGTATTGTGATTCGCTGTTCGGCTCCGGCACTCAGCAGATGCAAGAAGTTCATCTGGACACGCCCAACACTGAACACCAGCTGCAACCAGCCAATTGTAAAGCAGCGATCAATGTTAACGCTTGAAAATGTGATCTGTGATCTAAAGCGATTCTAAACAGAACTTTTTTAAAAAAAGAATACATGTTCTTTCCTCTCAAAATACAAGTAAAAGAGTTTTTAAAATGGAAAACTCAATGGGGTTAATACAGATGATTTGGTTGCTTTGGAAACGTTGTCTAAAAGTTACAGACCTTGGCTGTGGTGATGGGTCTGAGACATGTTCGTCCACCACCCGTGAAGTTACACATCACTTCTATAGAGTCAGAGGAGCAGCCCAGATTTGGGTCGATCCAATAAGTGCCTGTAAAATTGGATTGGTTTATAAATATTTCAGTAAACACATAAAGACAGTCCATTCGTAACATATACAAATCAATCTAAAATGATTCATCAAAGCAGGGTTTAATAAAAAATCAGAGTAGAGTTTTACACATTAAAATGGTGTAAATGTGTCTTTCAGGTGTCAATACATCCAATAATAAAAATACATAATGAAGCAACAAAGAATGTATTTAAAGTATAACATATGAGTGGCTAAATTTTGAACCAATGAGGTTGGAGCTAATGAGCATGGCACATCGGAAATTTGAACATAACCACCAATCAACTGACATGGTTTTACAGACTGTGCGATGACACATTTCCACCTTATTTAGCAGCATAAATGTAGCATTTACATTTATTTTTGTTACATTATTAAATTTATAACAATATTCTTTGTGTTATTTTACCCTGGTATTAATAAAAAAAAATATAATCATAAATAGGCATCTTTCTCTGTTCTGACTGTCATAATCCATCAAAAAATCTTCCTCTCTTGGAAAGTTGTGGAAACATAATAGTGAAGTTTTCACAAAAAATTATATTTGCTGTGGTCTCTCATTAACCACTACAGAAGTTTACCCTGAAATAGTTTACTTCCATGTTCCCAACCAAGAAATGTGAAAAGGGTCTATTTAGGACCCAAAAAACCCCTCAAGATTAACACAGAAGACGTGAATTTTTTAGGATTCGCCGTTACACTGATGTAAGACCATTTTCAGGTCCCAGCTCACCATCGTAGAGTGTGTCCTGACAGTCGTGCAGGTCTTTGCAGAGTCGAGCAGGATGATCTTGTGTGCCCAGTGGATTCTTCAAGCTGTGAACCAGAGAACTCAAGTAATGGAGAGTCCGCAAGATCTCTGGAGCCTGATCCAACATAAGCATGTCCAACACACTCCGACCCTGAGAGAGAGAACATTGAGACATAAAAACACCCTCATCAAAAACAATATGTAGTGAGATACATATGTCCTCCTAGTGAATAGTAATGTGTGTTGTGTTTGAATGCTGTCACCTCAATTTTGTGTGTGTGTGTTTCCATAAAAACTGGCATGGGTACACCAAGACCATCTTGCTTCTGTTAAAAAAATAAATAAAAAATAAAATATATATATATATACACACACACACACACAAGAGTGAAATTAAGATACAGATTGCAACCTTACAAATGAATGTGTGAACAAAAAATGTAAAGTACTTACAAAGTTCAATGGGACTCCTAATGGGCCCTTCAGAGAACAGAAACATAAAACAATTAACCTTTGGGGTCATTCGGGGACATCCTCATCCCCTAGTTCATTCAAATGAAACAAATAGTGCTTTTATAAATTCTAAAAATGCAAAAGGTTTTCTGTTAGGGTTTGTCTGTAGTTATTACAATTAGCTTTACACAAAAACAATAAAAGTCTATGGTATGTCCTCTTTTAGACGGCCAAATAAATGTGAGTATGTGTGTGTGTGTTTATAAGATATTAGTATTATTATTATTATTAAGTATTAAAAAAGAACTGATTATTGTACCGGAGGTCCTGGAGGGCCACGTGGTCCCGGAGCGCCCTGGAAAAACACACAAATAAACAAGTTAAAAATAGATGACAGACCATTAAAAAAAAAAAAATCACTGATTGGTGTGATATTTTGTATCTGTGTGTTTAAAGACTTACTCTAGGACCCTGAACACCCTGTATGGAAAAGAATGAACACGTTTATGAGAAATCCATCTTTTCTACTGCAATTTGAAGTCTCATCAGAGACATAGAGAGAAGAAGATTGAGAGAAAGAGATAATCTATCTTCATATCTCACCATTCCTCCTTTGCTGCCAGTGTCTCCTCTTGGGCCCTACAGAGAGATGTCAGTGAGAAATCAGAAGTCATTTGTAACTCACACAGCAGATTTGACCTTAATTTACACCATTGTTATGTGTGAAAATGATGTGAAATATACTCACTGGATTACCGATAGGACCAATTACACCAACAGGTCCAGCTAAACCACCTCTACCCTGAAACCAACATACCAGCAGATCAATATTACAACAAGACCAGACAGACAAACAAACAGACAGATTTTTCGACAGACAGACAGATAGATTTGTTCGACAGACAGACAGACAGACAGACAGATTTGTTTGACAGACAGACAGATTAGTTTGTCAGACAGACAGATTTGTTTGATTTTTTGACAGATTTGTTTTTGACAGACAGACAGATAGATTTGTTCGACAGACAGACAGATTTGTTTGACAGACAGACAGACAGATTAGTTTGTCAGACAGACAGATTTGTTTGACAGACAGACAGACAGATAGATTTGTTTGTCAGACAGACAGACAGACAGACAGATTTGTTTGACAGACAGACAGATTTGTTTGAAAGACAGACAGATAGAAAGACATTTTTTTGACAGACAGATTTGTTTGAAAGACAGACAGATAGAAAGACATATTTTTTGACAGAGACAGATAGACAGATTTGTCTGAGAGACAAAAAAGCCAGCCAGATGCTGCCAAGCACTAGAAATATTTGTTTGACAAACAGACAGATTTTTTCGACAGAGACAGATAGATTTATTCGACAGACAGACAGACAGATAGATTTGTTTGTCAGACAGACAGACAGACAGACAGACAGATTTTTTTGACAGACAGATTTGTTTGACAGACAGACAGATTTGTTTGAAAAACAGACAGATAGAAAGACATATTTTTTGACAGAGACAGATAGACAGATTTGTCTGAGAGACAAAAAAGCCAGCCAGATGCTGCCAAGCACTAGAAATATTTGTTTGACAAACAGACAGATTTTTTCGACAGAGACAGATAGATTTATTCGACAGACAGACAGACAGATAGATTTGTTTGTCAGACAGATTTGTTTGAAAGACAGACAGATAGAAAGACATATTTTTTTGACAGAGACAGATAGACAGATTTGTCTGAGAGACAAAAAAGCCAGCCAGATGCTGCCAAGCACTAGAAATAAAACTTGTCACACACGTGCGAATGGGTTAAAATTTCTATACGCACATTAGAATTTTAACTGCAAACGCGAGCACAACTGTTGCACTACACAGCTCTGCATCTACTACACACACACAGAGTGGTTCCAGGTTTTCCAGAACGTGTGGAAACCTAGTGTGTGTGTGTGTGTACTCACCATGTTGCCCTGGGGTCCTTTAGGTCCCTGAATCCCCTTTGGTCCAAAGTCTCCTGGTGGCCCCTAAATAAACATTAATTTTAAACACCAAGCCCACACAAACAAACACACAAATACACAGCTATTCATAAGAAAACATTACTGCTAATATGTGTGTGTTTGGGTGTATTATCTACGTACAACACTAGATCATTTCCAAACTTGAACATTCAGTGACCACAGACACCATGAAAACACGAGGCTATTTATCACTGTGTATGTGTGGCTAGCATTGGTGGTCTTCTTTTTTTCCATAACTCTACCATAGTTCTGAGTCTAAAGGCTAAAAGCATTTAAAGTCTGCATAAATTAGGACACCACAGTAACTTTACAACAATCCTTGCTTGTCCTGTTTTATGAGTTTACTGGCTCAGGGTCTCAGATGCACAGTTAATCCAGACAAAACCGCTTTCTAGCTTCTTAACAAAAATACATAATAGCTCTCTGAGCGTATGTCTGAAGATATGCTTCCCAGAGGAAGGATCTGCTTAAAAATGATGAATCTAATCTCTGCTAGTTTTCCTTGGCCACACACACACACACACACACACACACACACACACACACACACACACACACACACACAGACACACACCACATTTTCATGGACTATCACTTGTCTGTTTTTCACCATTAAGAACAAATAACATTAGTTGCCTTTCAAACTGGCAAACACACTCACCTTTGGTCCAAACATTCCAAGTATCCCTGGAAAACCGGGTTCCCCAATGTCACCCTAAATTAAACATGGCTATTAATGCTGTTTTCCAAAATTAACCCTGGGACTTTACAAAGCAGGATTAGTAATAGTTGTTTTGGGAAGTTCACAGTAAAAAAAGTTCAGTATTTGTGGCATTTTTCGGATTGTGTGTAATACTCACAGGTTGGCCCTTACGGCCCCGGTCACCCTGGGTTCCAGGAAGCCCCATTCCTCCCTTAAAACCTCTCTTTCCTGAGGGGCCAGGGTGCCCGGGAAGGCCCCTCTCACCCTATTCATAAACATACATAACACATACATCAAAACAATGCAGTGGAGATAAATTATACAATATCACTTTGCATTTCTCTGTAACTTAAATTATCCTCAGGGTTATTCTCAGACCTTTGGACCAAATGATCCCTGATTGCCTGGTAACCCGGGCACGCCAGCTTTGCCATGGGCACCTGGTTTACCAGGCAAACCGAATTCACCATCGTCTCCTTGATCACCCTGAAGAGAGAGAGAGAATTTACATGTCAAAAATAATCAAACATTTGCAGAACGTTAGCGGACCTAGTACTGGCACCTGAGGTACTCCAATAATAAATGTAAAAGATAGATCATAGATTAGGAATCTCAAGATGAATTCTTACTGGTATTCCTTTGCTTCCATCTTTCCCAGGAACCCCATCCATGCCAGGAACTCCCTCCTGTCCTTCTCGACCAACAGTACCTTTCGGGCCAGGAAACCCAACAACACCCTGATGAGAAGAGAGATCTGATAATTTATTCTGTTATTAAGTATGAAAGACAAGTTGTTCAAGAAGGTGTATTTGGGATTCATTACTGGGTGAATCTCACAAAAACTGTCAAATGCCGGTCATACAGTATTTGATCCTAACAAGGAAGCTTGACTATTGGCCTGGTTTGTTTATGATCTGAATTATATATACACTGGCGGCCAAAAGTTTGGAATAATGTACAGTTTTGGCTCTTATGGAAAGAAATTGGTACTTTTATTCAACAAAGTGGCATTCAACTGATCACAATGTATAGTCAGGGCATTAATAACATGAAAAATTACTATTACAATTTGAAAAAAATATTCAGAACTTCTTAAACTACTTCAAAGATTTCTCATCAAAAAATCCTCCACGTGCAGCAATGACAGCTTTGCAGATCCTTGGCATTCTAGCTGTCAGTTTGTCCAGATACTCAGGTGACATTTCACCCCATGATTCCTGTAGCACTTGCCATAGATGTGGCTGTCTTGTCGAGCACTTCTCACGCACCTTACAGTCTAGCTGATCCCACAAAAGCTCAATGGGGTTAAGATCCATAACACTCTTTTCCAATTATCTGTTGTCCAATGTCTGTGTTTCTTTGCCCACTCTAACCTTTTCTTTTTGTTTTTCTGTTTCAAAAGAGGCATTTTCTTTGCAATTCTTCCCATAAGGCCTGCACCCCTGAGTCTTCTCTTTACTGTTGTACATGAAACTGGTGTTGAGCGGGTAGAATTCAACGAAGCTGTCAGCTGAGGACATGTGAGGTGTTTATTTCTCAAACTAGAGTCTCTGATGTACTTATCCTCTTGTTTAGTTGTACATCTAGCCTTCCACATCTCTTTCTGTCCTTGTTAGAGCCAGTTGTCCTTTGTCTTTGAAGACTCTTTGTACACCTTTGTATGAAATCTTCAGTTTTTTGGCAGTTTCAAGCATTGTATAGCCTTCATTCCTCAAAACAGGATTGTCTGACGAGTTTCTAGAGAAAGCGTTTTCTTTTTTGCCATTTTTGACCTAATATTGACCTTAAGACATGCCAGTCTATTGCATACTGTGGCAACTCAAAAGCAAACACAAAGACAATGTTAAGCTTCATTTAACGAACCAAATAGCTTTCAGCTGTGTTTGATATAATGGCAAGTGATTTTCTAGTACCAAATTAGCAATATAGCATAATTACTCAAGGATAAGGTGCTGGAGTGATGGCTGCTGGAAATGGGGCCTGTCTAGATTTGATCAAAAATGACTTTTTTCAGGGGGTCTGGGTAACTCAGCGAGTATTGATGCTGACTACCACCCCTGGAGTCACGAGTTCGAATCCAGGGTGTGCAGAGTGACTCCTGCCAGGTCTCCTAAGCAACCAAATTGGCCCGGTTGCTAGGGAGGGTAGAGTCACATGGGGTAACCTCCTCATGGTCGCTATAATGTGGTTCGCTCTCGGTGGGGCATGTGGTGAGTTGTGCATGGATGCCGCGGAGAATAGCGTGGGCCTCCACACATGCTACGTCTCCGCGGTAACGCGCTCAACAAGCCACATGATAAGATGAGACCGACGGTCTCAGACGTGGAGGCAACCGAGTTTCGTCCTCCACCACCACGAGGACTTAGAGCACATTGGGAATTGGACATTCCAAATTGGGGAGAAAAGGGGAGAAAAAAAAAAAAAGACTTTTTTCAAATAGTGATGGTGCTGTTTTTTACATCAGTAATGTCCTGACTATACTTTGTGATCAGTTGAATGCCACTTTGGTGAATTAAAGAACCAATTTCCTTCCAAAACACCAAAATCTGTACATTATTCCAAACTTTTGGCCGCCAGTGTGTATATATATATATATATATATATATATAGTATATTAATATATATACGTAATGTATATTCAGAAAGTATTCAGACCCCTTCATTTTTTTTTTTTTTTTTACATTTTCTTATGTTGCAGCCTTGTGCTAAAATGCTTAACATTTTTTTTTTCCCTCACATCAGTCTTCACTCCATACCAAATAATGCAAAGCAAAAACCAGATTTTTGATAATTTAGCAAATTTCAGGGTTCGTACAGTTATTTAAGAGTGAAATTCAAGCACTTTTCAAGGTTCAAGGTCCCTCGAAGCTTTAAATAAACTCAGCAAAAAAAGAAACGTCCTCTCACTTTCAACTGCTTTTATTTTCAGCAAACTTAACGTGTAAATATTTGTATGAACATAAAAAGGTTCAACAACTAAGACATAAACTGAACAAGTTTCAAAGACATGTGACTAACAGAAATTGAATAATGTGTCCCTGAACAAAGGGGGGATCAAAATCAAAAGTAACAGTCAGTATCTGGTGGCCACCAGCTGCATTAAGTACTGCAGTGCATCTCCTCCTCATGGACTGCACCAGATTTGCCAGTTCTTGCTGTGAGATGTTACCCCACTTTTCCACCAAGGCATTTGCAGGTTCCCGGATATTTCTGGGGGGAATGGCCGTAGCCCTCTCCCTCCGATCCAACAGGTCCCAGATGGGCTCAATGGGATTGAGATCCGGGCTCCTCGCTGACCATGGCAGAACACTGACATCCCTGTCTTGCAGGAAATCACGCACAGAACGAACAGTATGGCTGGTGGCATTGTCATGCTGGAGGGTCATGTCATGATGAGCCTACTGGAGGGGCACCACATGAGGGAGGAGGATGTCTTCCCTGTAACTCACAGTGTTGAGATTGCCTGCAATGACAACAAGCTCAGTCCGATGATGCTGTGACACACCGCCCCAGACCATGACGGACCCTCCAACTCCAAATCGATCCCGCTCCAGAGTACAGGCCTCGGTGTAACACTCATTCCTTTGATGATAAACACGAGTCCGACCATCTCCCCTGGTGAGACAAAACCGTGACTCGTCAGTGAAGAGCACCTTTTGCCAGTCCTGTCTGGTCCAGCGAAGGTGGGTTTGTGCCCATATGCAACGTTGTTGCCAGTGATGTCTGGTAAGGACCTGCCATACAACAGGCCTACAAGCTCTCAGTTCAGCCTCTCTCAGCCTATTGCAGACAGTCTGAGCACTGATGGAGGGATTGTGCATTCCTGGTGTAACTCGGGCAGCTGTTGTTGCCATCCTGTACCTGTCCTGCAGGTGTGATATTCGGATGTATCGATCCTGTGCTGTTACATGTGGTCTGCCACTGTGAGGATGATCAGCTGTCCTTCCTGTCTCCCTGTAGCACTGTCTTTGGCATCTCACAGTACAGACATTGCAATTTATTGCCCTGGCCACATCTGCAGTCCTAATGCCTCCATGCAGCATGCCTTAGGCACATTCACGCAGATGAGCAGGGACCCTGGGCATCTTTCTTTTGGTGTTTTTCAGAGTCAGTAGAAAGGTCTCTTTTGTGTCCTAAGTTTTTATAACTGTGACCTTAATTGCCAACCGTCTGTAAGCTGTTAGTGTCTTAATGACCGTTCCACAGGTGCATGTTCATTCATTGTTTATGGTTCATTGAACAAGCATGGAAAACATTGTTAAAAAGTTATTTGGATTTTTACAAAATTATCTTTAAAATACAGTGTCCTGAAAAAGGGACGTTTCTTTTTTTGCTGAGTTTATTATCCAATTCTAAATGTTGCTTGACAAAAATGCAATAAAAAAAAGCACCCTCTGTGATTTCAAACATTGCCCAATCTATAAAAGTTAAAGTTTTAAGAATTCCTTTAAACCCACAGACAGATAAGACTGGAATCCTTAATATGATTACAATCAATGTCTTGCGTTAACACACAGATACAGTCGGAACACCAGTTATCTATAGGATGTGAATTACCATAGGGGAAAACAAATCCTGGTTACTGTAGTTACTTATTTATTTCCATGTGGAAAATGAAAATATTTGGAAATCTACATGAAAATAAAGTGATGTTGTAGCACTTTGCTTTGTCAACACATGTATTAAGAAAAATGCACTGCGCATTAATAGTAAACCAAACTCAAGAGTCACAACACTCCCAAGATCGATGGCGTTTATGTGGGCTGTTCGCTGTTTGCGAGCCCCTGAGACAGTTGTAAACACAGTGGGCATGTAACATGGACCATTTTAATCCAGACTTTAAGTACATTTATTTAATGAAATTGCAGCCTTTTGGGGGGGTTTAATAAATCACACTGGGCCATGTTGCGATTTCGATTTTATTTGGATTAATTTAGCCCTGGATTTAACATATTTAATTTATCACATACATTGACTTTCTGCCCTAATTAAGTATTCATGCGATACTACATATTGTATTATTGATTGTAAATTATTCCAAAGTAAATTCAAGTTTTAATGAAATCTTTGTCTCATCTTATACCTTCAGAATGGCTTAGTGCCAACATCCATTGAAGAATTTTTTTTTTCTTAGCCCCCTGAGGTTGTGTCCAAAACCAAATGTAGCTGCCTTGTTGCCTCGCTACCCTATCAGTCAATGACTCAACAGACAGCGTTTGTGTAGGAAACTGGTTTTGGACAGGCTACTGAGGCAGCATAAACATCATTGCTAGGATACCAGCAACTGATTATTGCCATCTGTTGTCCACTAAAGGTAACGTGTCTGCTTCATTCATTCCAACCGAACCACAATGGTCAAATAATCTAAAACAAATCAAGAGAGTTTTGGCGATAACCAAGTGTATACTGTATTTAATAACTACAATACTACTTTCTTGCTAGAAATGGAAAAGTTGGGAAAAGTGAATAAAAACCTACATTTATACACAAATTGGCTATCAACTGCCTCTTCAGCCACCTTTTTTTCTTCTTCAGCTCAATCACTGTGGATCCCCACACACAGAATTGTGGGATTTGATAGGCAGCGAAGGATACATCTATGCTACCTTCAAAAATCGATCAGATGAAGGTAGTTCAGTAGACAGGATGTGATGAGGACATTGGATTTGGACGTGCCTTGATCCCTTCCTGCCTCCACATACAGCCACTGGAGGCAGCATTTTCCTGGTTTCCTGGTGCATCCCATTTCTCTGGATCATCTTTGAGATGTTTCCACACTTTGATTGGAGTCCACCTGTGGCAAATTCAATTGATTGGACATGATTTGGAAAGGCACACACCTGTCTATATAAGTTATCACAGCTGAAAATGCATATCAGAGCAAAAACCATGAGGTCAAAGGAACTGCCTGCAGAGCTCAGAGACAGGATTGTGTTGAGGCACAGATCTGGGGAAGGCTAAAAATTTTTTGGCTGCATTGAAGGTTCCCAAGAGCACAGTGGCATCCATAATTCTTATATGGAAGAAGTTTGGAACAACCAGGACTCTTCCTAGAGTTGGCCGCCCAGCCAAACTGAGCAATCGGGTGAGAAGGGCCTTGGACAGAGAGGTGACCAAGAACCCGATGGTCACTCTGGTTGAGCTCCAGATATCATGTGTAGAGATGGGAGAAACTTGCAGAAGGACAACCATCACTGCAACACTCCACCGATCTGGGCTTTATGGCAGAGTGACCAGATGGAAGCCTCTCCTGAGTGCAAGACACATGAAAGCCCACTTGGAAGGACTCTCAGACTGTGAGAAACAAGATTCTCTGGTCTGATGAAACAAAGATTCAACTGTTTGGCCTCAATTCCAAGCGTCATGTCTGGAGGAATCCAGGCACCGATCATCACCTGTGCAATACCATCCCAACGGTGAAGCATGGTGGTGGTAGCATCATGCTGTGGGGGTGTTTTTCAGCGGCAGGGACGGGGGACTGGTCAGGGTTGAAGGAAAGCTGAACACAGCAAAATACAGAGATATCCTTAATGATATTAAAACCTAGTCCAGAGCGCTCAGGACCTCAGACTGGGCCAAAGGTTCACCTTCCAACAGGACAATGACCCTAAGCACACAGCCAAGACAACGCAAGAGTGGCTTAGGGACAACTCTGTGAATGTCCTTGAGTGGTCCAGCCAGAGCTGGGACTTGAACCCAATCGAACATCTCTGGAGAGACCTGAAAATGGCTGTCCACTGACGGCCCCCATCCAATCTGACAGAGCTTGAGAGGATCTGCAGAAAAAAAATGGCAGAAAATCCCCAAATCCAGGTGTGCAAAGCTTGTAGCATAATACCCAAAAAGATATGAGGCTTTAATCACTGCCAGTGGTGCTTCAACTTAGTACTGAGTTAAGGGTCTGAATACTTTTTTTAAGTTAAGTTTTTAATAAGTTTTTTCTTTTTAATACATTTGCAAAGTTATAAAAAAATCTGGTTTTTGCTTTGTCATTATGGGGTATGGAGTGTATATTGATGTGAAGGCATATGCTTAAATGTTTGACATTAGTTTTGTAGACAAAAATATTATTGTGCCAACACATTTTTTTATTTCATTACAGAACTAAAATTTTATTTAAAAAAAGTTTTTGAAATGGATGACTTGAATGTTGGTTGAGAAAATGCCAAGAGTACATTTCTGCAAATTCTAGGCAAAGGGTGACTACTTTAAAAAAATCCAAGATAAATCTATTATATTTTAGCATCTTCAGTCACAACATAATTTCCATAGTTCCATTTCTGTTATTTAATAGCTTTGATGAATGTATTTTTCTAAAATGTGAATAATAATAATAATAAAGGATGAGTGATATCTATCTATCTATCTATCTATATATATATATAAGTATTAAAATTAAAATGTGTTATTTACATGTATTCACATTTATTCATGTGGCAGATACTGCAAGAAACTATCTAAAGTGACTTACAATGCATTCAAGTTATATGTTTAATCTGTATGTGTGCATCTCCCTAGCCAATTTGTGAGACTAATATAATTTTTTTCTATTATAGTTATTATTTTTAACATTTATAATTATTATAACAAAAAGAGTTGTATCTTCTTACTGGTGATCCTCTGCTGCCATGCTCACCCTGTTGACCCTGTTTACCCTTCTGACCCTTTGAGGGAAAGAAAGAGAGAAAGTGATGAAGAAAAACAGACAGCATTTGAGAAGTGAAAGTAATGCCAGGATGAAAACCACAGAGACTGAATTAATCTTATAAAGCACTAACATAAACACACATATCAAACCCATAATGCTGTATTATGTGACACGGCTGTGATTTCTACCATGTGTTGTTTACAACTGTCATTCCAAAGCATAATCTGAATCAAGACAAAACATATGCACAACTTCCCAACACATATGAAGTGCTTATAGCTTTACCTGTTCTCCCTTGGATCCTTTAGGGCCTTGTAATCCACATGGACCAGGATCGCCCTAAAAACATATTCAAAGACATGAAAGTGCATGTGAGTATGTGTGTTTAAGTTCATGCATGTGTGTAAAATTTGATATCATAATGTACTCACAGGAAGCCCAGGAGCACCAGGTTTGCCTCTTAAACCATCAACACCCTGCTGACCCTGTGCATCCAAACAAACATTTTCAAAAACCTCTTGAACAAAAGGATCATATGTAGCATAAAGTTAATTATATATGCAAAATGAAACTTAATTAATTAATTAATCATCAAGTGGTACTTGGCCACGCAAAACTCGCCACCATAATGCTAGGGTGATGTGGATGGTTGCCAGGGTGTTGCTATGTGGTTGCGTACGTGTTCTAAGTGTATGCATTGCTATGCCGTTGCTAGGGTGTTCTGGGTGGTGTTAAGTACGTTGCTATGCAGTTGCTAGAGTGTTCTGGGTGGTTGCTAGGGCGTTGCTATGTAGTTTCCAAAGTGTTCTGAGAGGTTTTAAGTGTGTTGCTATGCAGCTGCTAGGGTGCTGTGGGTGGTTGCCAGGGTGTTGCTATGCAGTTGCTTAATTGTTCTGAGAGGTTTTATGTGTGTTGCTATGCAGTTGCTAGAGTGTTCTGGGTGGTTGCTAGGGCGTTGCTATGTAGTTTCCAAAGTGTTCTGAGAGGTTTTAAGTGTGTTGCTATGCAGTTGCTAGGGTGGTTTTTTGTGGTTGCCAGGGCAATGCTATGGAGTTGCTAAATTGTTCTTAGTGGTTTTAAGTGTGTTGCTATGCAGTTGCTAGGGTGCTGTGGGTGGTTGCCAGGGTGTTGCTATGCAGTTGCTATATTGTTCTGAGAGGTTTTATGTGTGTTGTTATGCAGTTGCTAGAGTGTTCTGGGTGGTTGCTAGGGCGTTGCTATGTAGTTTCCAAAGTGTTCTGAGAGGTTTTAAGTGTGTTGCTATGCAGTTGCTAGGGTGGTTTTTTGTGGTTGCCAGGGCAATGCTATGGAGTTGCTAAATTGTTCTTAGTGGTTTTAAGTGTGTTGCTATGCAGTTGCTAGGGCGCTGTGGGTCATTGCCAGGGTGTTTCTATGCAGTTGCTAAATTGTTCTGAGTGTTTTTAAGTGCATTGCTTTGCAGTTGTTAGGCTTCTGTGGGTGTTTGCCAGGGCGTTGCTATGAAGTTGCTTAATTGTTCTGAGAGGTTTTAAGTGTGTTGCTATGCAGTTGGTAGGGTGCTCTGGGTGGTTGCCAGGGCGTTGCTATGCAGTTGCTAGATTGTTCTGAATGTTTTTAAGTGCACTGCTATGCAGTTGCTAGAGTGATGTGGGTGGTTGCCAGGGCATTGTTATGCATTTGCTAAAGTGTTCTGATTAGTTTAAAGTGCATTGCTATGCAGTTGCTAGTGTGTTCTGGGAGGTTACTAGGGCATTGCTATACAGTTGCTAAAATGTTCTGAGTGGTTTTAAGTGCATTGCTATGCAGTTGCTAGGGCGCTGTGGGTGGTTGCCAGGGTGTTGCTAGGCAGTTGCAAAAGTGTTCTGAGTGGTTTTAAGCGTGTTGCTATGCAGTTGCAAGGGTGCTGTGGGTGGTTGCCAGGGCGTTGCTATGCAGTTGCTAAAGTGTTCTGAGTGGTTTTAAGTGCATTGCTATGCAGTTGCTAAGGTATTCTGGGTGGTTACTTACTGGACCAAGTCAGGCTCGGGTCCCTCATTCAATGTAAGTCTAAGGGATTTTTCCCTTGTTTTATTATCCACCAAATCAATCAAATGTCCAATCACTTAAAAAAGTAATAGCACACTTCTCCTCACTGTCTGATGTATCATTTATGTCTGTAGCACAACCAATGTGGGACAAGTTTCGTGCTGAAATTTAAAACTCAGGGAAACCTTGCTTTAGGAAGCACAACTAATAATATTTTGTATTTCTCTGCCCAAAGATATTTTATTTATGTATCAAAACACTTATTTCTGTCTACACTAATCATAGTTTTTGCTGGGAGATATTTAAGTAAACAGAAAGTCAGAAGTCTTGAAATGTCCTTCATCTTAAACAATGTAATCCATAACACATTTCTTACATTTACTTAATTAAAGTTAAATCTTCTTAGCGGGTTCTTAATCTGTTATAGGAAAGTCACATTTCGGTGTGAGCAGGAAGCACATTGGTAAATTATCTGATGCACTTCATATGTGATAAGGCAATATTTATCTCACCACGTATCCTGGATCTCCTGACTCGCCCCTGTCTCCTCGCTTTCCTATTGGTCCCTGAAATCACACAAGCCAAAACACATGAAGTTATGAATTCTTCTAATGACATTGGGGAGAAATTGCAGCCAGAGATAAAGAGTGAAGATGAGAGCGACTCACTCTGAGTCCTGGTGGACCGGTCGGGCCCTCCACCTTCCCATCATCCCCCTGTTCACCCTACAGCATTACATCATGCAAAACATCACATGATTACTGAAAACTGAAAGAGGAATATCTGATGTTTGTGACAGAGATAAGGATGAGTGTGTAATGCATTTCTCAACACCAAATAAATAATTTATTGCCAAAACAAAACTGCAAACTCTGGTGATACCATGCTACAGTGATGGTTTCAGATTGTAATATCATGGCACTGTTTGATCGCCATATTCATACATCATTGCTTTTAAAAGCAGTTAATGTAATGTGTTACCTCAAAGATGGCCAAAGGTTTTACTAAACTTTTTTTTTTGTTCCACATTTTAAGTACATTTAGGTGCATGCACACACACAATCTTAAATGCTTACGCTACTAGACATCTATTGAACAACGTGTGTGCATGCAGATTTATTTAAGCTGTGTTAGAGGGTGAGAGATATTTAAACATCACAGCACGGTTCCTATCTGAGCAATTGAACGGTTCACAAGAATCGCCTCTGTAACCTCTGCAAACCATCCAATTAAAGTGAAAAAAAAAAATTGTGAGGGATCTTGACTAGAAGTGACTGAAGGTGAATCCCTCGAAAACAGTCAAGAAATTTCATGACTATTTAATTCACAAATTCAGAAGCCAACATTTTAGAAAGCAAATTTTGCATAAAGAAAATTTAAGATAAAAATACCAAACTTTTTTGTTTTGTTTTTTTGTATTGTGACATTATTATCTTGACAATTAAGCACATTTCTTTCCTAATAGTCTGTAGCGGTAATTTGAAAATCTCTCACTTTTATTACTGTAATGCAATAAATAAATAAAAAAGTAAATAAATATTGAATCAATATATTTTTTAACCCTTTAAGCTCTGAAGGGTTTTTAAAGATTTCCTGTTTCAGTGGTGTGCCCAAAATTAAAGGCTTATAATATATAGTAATAATATAATAGTAATATATATATATATATACACACACACACAGTGCGTTGCAAAAGTATTCAGACCCCTGACCAATTATCTCATATTACCGAATTACAAATGGTACACTGAAATTTCATTCTGATTGATATTTTATTTTAAAACACTGAAACTCAAAATAAATTATTGTAAGTTTTTTTATGAAAAATATAAAAACTGAAATATTTTGCTTGCATAAGTATTCAACCCCCACACATTAATATTTGGTCGAGCCACCTTTTGCTGCAATAACTGCTTTAAGTCTTTTGGGGTACATATGTACCATCTTTGCACACAGTGACGAAGTGATTTTGGCCCATTCTTCTCAGCAGATTTGCTCCAGGTTGTTCAGGTTGGTTGGGTGACGCTTGTGGACTGCAATTTTCAAAGAGAGCCACAGATTCTCAATAGGACTGAGATCAGGACTTTGACTGGGCCACTGTAGGACATTTATCTTTTTGTTCTTGAGCCACTCCAATGTTGCTTTGGCCTTGTGCTTGGGATCATTGTCCTGCTGAAAGGTGAATTTCCTCCCAAGCTTCAGTTTTTAGCAGCCTGAAGCAGGTTCTCTTGCAGTATTTCCCTATATTTTGCTCCATCCATTCTTCCTTCAATTCTAACAAGATGCCCAGTCCCTGATGATAAGCATCCCCACAGCATGATGCTGCCACCACCATACTTCACTGTAGGGATGGTGTGTCTTGAGGCATAGGAAGTGTTAGGTTTGCGCCACACATAGCGCTTTGAGTTTTGGCCAAAAAGCTCTATCTTGGTCTCATCTGACCACAAAACCTTCTCCCACATCGCAGCTGGGTCACTCACATGCTTTCTGGCAAACTCCAGACGTGCTTTCAGATGGTACTTTTTGAGTAACGGCTTCTTTCTTGCCACCCTCCCATACAGGCCAGCGTTATGCAGTGCTCTTGATATGGTTGACCGGTGCACCATTACTCCACTCCCAGCCACTGAACTCTGTAGCTCCTTCAAAGTGATTGTTGGCCTCTCTGTGGCTTCTCTCACAAGTCTCCTTTTTGTTAGTGCGCTGAGTTTTGAGGGATGGCCTTTTCTTGGCAGTGTCTGGGTGGTGTGGTGCAGCTTCCACTTCCTGATTATTGATCCAACTGTGCTCACTGGGATGTCCAAACATTTGGATATTATTTTGTACCCTTTCCCTAATCTATGCATTTTTATTACATTATCTCTAAAATTTGTGGAATGCTCTTTGGTCTTAATTTTCCTTCAGATTCACAGTCTGACCAATGGTCCTTTAACAATGGGTTTTTTATCCAGAAAATGTGATTGTAACTTTAATGTTTCACAGGTGGATGCCAATGGTAAAGTAACTGTGTCCTCGTTAGGGCAGTTTCTTTCATTGGTGTAACCTGGCACCTTCCACAGCACAGGTTTTTTATTTTATTTTTATTTATTTATTTATTTATTTATAACAAGGAGGGTCAAGTGTTTGGTATCATTATAAAAAAAACTTCTCAAATTTTTTAATGATTTAGATTTTCTGATTTGACATTATATATATCTGGCTGTAAATAAAAACTTTTGTTTTGTTCCCAATCATGTCACCTGTATCTGAGAAAAATTTTGTTTTGATACGACAAAGCAATCAAAAGTTATAGCATTGCAAAAATGATTTATCATAGCATCCAAAAACGTCTCCATGTGTCTGCATCGAGTTTGTGTTATTTACTTGGCGCCATCTCCTGGTGGCCATATGTAACATTGCACTTCGTGTGGATTATCTAATAATCTATGCATCCGATTACCTTGTGGGTGGGCTCGTTTGAAAGGTAATCACCTCCTCTAAGTAATGGTATGTAAATTATATTTTAGTTTCCATTTATGTTTCATGAAGTTATAAGCGAAAATGCGGCTTATAGGCAATACCAACATAACTGTCAAAGGCATATACTTAGTTATTACTCGCTATATTTCTGTCTGTGAGTAAAACAAATAGGCTGGTTGTATTCTAGTCTTTGAGAGTTTTCCAGCAACATATGACACATGGCTAAAGTTTGAAGTTGTTACTGATTGCAATAACATGTACAGTGCAATTTTTCTTGTAAATTATCAAAATTGAACACGTCTGATTTGTCTGCGAATTTCAAAACACTTGTTCAGTTTTGGTCATGATGCCTACATATATTGTAAAGTAGAACTTCTAAGCTTTCAAAAGATACCTATTTTGTGTTGGTCAAGATTGTAGTTATTAATGGCTAGTTATAGTTATAGTTATAACTATTTTTTATTCTCGTGGGCCCATCCGACCTTAAAGGGTTAAGTATACATCAAGGTTGAATTTGTTGTACCGCATTTATGTAGATTTTAATAAATAAAAAATCTCTGTGTCCGTACAGGGTGTTTTTCATTTCAGTATTACAGTAACAAAAATTATTATTATTATTATTATTATTATTTCTTTTTTGCATTACAGTGATGCAAATTTGGGGCATTTGATGTGCTTTATTGTAATTAAAAATAATCTAATGCAATGCACAATATGCAAAACACAATGCAATGCAAAACATCTCAATGGTGCTATGATAGGCTTTCTTTTCATCATGCAAATAATAATTGAATTTATTTTCTTTTATTTTGGGGTGACATAAAACCCAGACATTTGTTTGTGAGATTCACCACGAAGGTCACATCGGTCTACAATACACATTACAGGTAAGAATTCAGATGCTAATCCAAGATGGAACATGGGAGGAAATTCTACCTTTTGACCTTTCGATCCTGGGGGTCCCATTGGACCCTGAGGTCCCTGATGACCCTGTAGAGAGAGAGAGAGATTTCATGCACTGTTCCACTAGCTGGCCTAATATAAGTTGATACATTTGTGCACTGACACAGGAATGAATGATTGCTGATGTGCTAGTATAATGTGATCATGTGATTGTATTTATGCTCGTCTCTCTCTCACCCCATATCCTGAAATGCCTGGATCACCCTGCAGCCCCATCCGTCCTGGAGCACCCTGTGACACAGAAAGGAAGAGGATGAGATACAAAGTCATGTGAGAATTGGGGCTGTTTTTGCAACTTGGGGGATATTTCCCCTTTTTTCACCCAATATGGAATGCTCAATTCTCAATGCATTTTAAGTCCTCGTGGTCACGTAGTAATTCACCTCAATCTGGGTGGCAGGGGACGAATCCCAGTTGCCTCTGCGTCTGAGACCGTCAACCCATGCATCTTATCACGTGGCTTGTTGAGCGCATTGCCACGGAGACATAGCGCATGCGCACCACGCGCCCCAAGTGCAATTATACATGATAAATAGAACTTGTAACGTTTATTGTGCAGATTACAAACAAGATCAATTTGGTTAAACTGCTAAAACAAACTAATAATAGCTGTTTGTTTTTACCACATGCCCAATGGTTCCTCGAGAGCCCTTTGGTCCGGTGGTTCCGATAGGTCCAATCTTTCCCATGGTTCCTGTCTCTCCCAAGTGACCGATGTTACCTTTGGCACCCTACAGGTAACGTAAAATTGTTGTCAATATGGATATTGTAGCAATTTAAAAATAATGTAATTACTTTTAACTAGGGCTGTCGATTTAATGCGTTAATTCAGTGCGATTAATTATATTTAAAAAAAAGCGTTAAAAAAATGTACGCAATTATTCATGTTCGCGGACTGTAATAAGGAATATTCCTTCCATCTGAGCAATTCAAGATTGGAGTCCCACCTGTTTTCTCCAGGGGGCAGTAAATGAAACTTGCTGTATAGGCAACGTGCAGCTTATACAGAGAAGAAACCACACTTACTGAGATGCAGGGATCTCAAGGCGTGTTTTTCTAAGTTTCAAACTTCGTTTAACATGACACAGCGAACTAAAAATGGTATGTTTATGACGCAACTTAACAGAGACGCTCCAAAAGTGTTCGTCTGATGCATGTGTACATTGAAGCGTCCTTAGAAAAGCCCTCATAATAAATCTCGGACTGATTGAGGAATTCAATTGCCAAATGGATTGCTGTGAACTGTAGGCCAATGATTGACTTATGTTCAATAATAAACAATATATTGCATTCTAAAGCCACTTTTTGAATGATGTTTTTTAATGTGTAACTTGTGTGCCTAAATAATGTAATGCATTTTAATTATCTGTATTAATGTTTTTTATAATGCATATATTTTATTTATAATTATTTAAACATTATATACTGAATTATTGTTATTTGAGGGGCTTTCTCAGCAAATATTTATGTATGCGATTAACTGCGATTAATTTGATTTAGTAATTGGCACACCATGTAATTATTAGTTCTAATTAATTAGAACTCTTACCTTTAACCCCAGTTTCCCTCTTTCACCATTTTTACCAGATTTTCCTTCAGGACCCTAAAAAAGCACATAAAACAAAAAACGTCATTCCGCAAAGATAATAATAGGAGATAACAATCACTGCTCTGCAACAGAACAATAAAAGTGAAAAACAAAACAACGAATCTAACAATGTTGCCACAGATTCTTTACATTTCAACAACATATGGGGATGGAACAACATGAGGGTGAGTAAATAATGACAGAATGTTCATTTTTGGGTGCACTATCCCTTTGATGTGAGACTGTATGTGCACAACTGTGTCACTCACTCTGACGCCGGTGAGTCCGGGGTCGCCCGGTGGCCCTTCTTTGCCCTTGATTCCAGGTTCACCTCTGACACCCTGCTCACCCTCGCTGCCCATGTCGCCTTTTTCACCCTGTTCAAAAATCAACATTACAAATGAAACTGTTTGCTGCACATTTTTGCAGTTTAATCATATATTCCAGGACACTTGTGAACATGTTTGTCATCTGTTTACCTTGGCACCATCAGGACCAGATGGACCAGCTTCACCCTCCAAACCTGGTTCTCCCTGTATCAAACAAACAAAAGCACATCCTTAAAGGAATATTCCAGGTTCAATACAAATTAAGCTCAATCGATGCATTTGTAGCATAATGTTAGTTACCACAAAAATTACTTTCGACTCATCTCTCCTTTTCTTTAGAAAACAAAAAAGCAAAAATCAAGGTTACAGTGAGGTACTTACAATTGAAGTGAATGGGGCCAATTTGTGGAGGGTTTAAACACAGAAATGTGATGCTTATAACTTTACAAAAGCACTTACATTCATTCTTCTGTTAAAACTTGTGTAATACTTAAGTTGTTTAGTTGTTAAAATTGTTGTTTTTAGGCTCGTTTTAGGGTTTTAGTGTTCAATGTGTTATATCATCATGGCAACAAAGTTGTAAAACTGTATGTAACTTTACACAGAAAAGATTAGCAAGGGATTTTATCACACTAAAATCATGTTAACACGCATATTGTTTACATTTTGTGGCTATACTTTTGAAATAGTGAGTATTTTAACGTTTATGGATTGGCCCCCATTCACTTCCATTGTAAGTGCCTCACTGTAACCCAGATTTATTTTATTTTTTTTAAGAATTATTAGATAAACCTTTACACAGATAGGCGTTTAGTAAGCGATGTTCACACGTAAAATGTTTACGTTTTGTGGTTTTACTTTTGAAACGGTGTGTATTATGTAGTAGCTGGCGATACCCAGAATATCATATATTTTTACAGACGAAATGAACACACACCCGTGGTCCGATAAGTCCTGCTGCCCCAGCATTCCCTGCCGGTCCGAGTGAGCCCTACGGAAACAATGAAAAGACATAATAAACATTTCTTTCTTGCAAGTTTACATTCTTTTTATTTAATTACACTAGTCAAGTTAGCAAAATGGCAATTATGTCCACTGATGTGTGACTGCATATTTGTGGCGGGGAACTGCTAAACTCAGCCTGACTTTATCTAACTTTAACAATGCAAATGTAAAACAAACATAGCTGTGATTGCGACACATACTCTGTGTTAGTCATTACAGCAGCTTAATGGGGGTTTGAACTGCCCAAAACAAGCAGATTTAGCAACAGCTATTTTTCCTGAGCATAATTGCACTTCAGGAAAGAGAATTAAGGGAAAACAGGTTCACAATATGTTGAATATACCTCACCTTCTCTCCAGGTTCTCCTGGAAGTCCAGGGTCGCCAACTTTTCCTGCAGGGCCCTGAGAGAAGAAGGGTTTTTTATTATTACTTATTTTTATTTGTGCCAAAAACGTTACATGCATCAATTGAAATTACTTTCTTTCTGTAAAGAAGTGTGTAAAGAAGATTAATCACAGCTGACAGAAACATCTGACAGAAGCTTAATATGACAAAACCTCATATTATAAATAAAGTAAATTATGTTCTGTGCATGTATTGTGTATGTACATAATGTCTGCATGTGTATTACCTTCAGCCCTGGATTTCCAGGAGGTCCGATAGTTCCTGTGGCCCCTGGAGGTCCCTTGTCACAAACAAACAAAATCATTTACCATTAATATATCAACACAACACATACAGTATACACACACAGACAAAACATATGCAAATGAAGCAGACTAATTAATCTCCCATTATCAGAGGCCAAAATGTTAAACTGTGATGCAGATGTTAGCATGTGCGTGTTGCAGAACTGCTGAAAATCTGCTTTACAGTACGTTCTTAAACTGCAAATAAGTGTTTGATACCAGGAATGACAATCTGATGATTATTAGAGCTGAAAACCTGTTAATGTGCTCTTAATCACATTAGATGACAAACCAAATGCACCAAGACAAACTACACATGTGAGAATTTGACTGAGTAAACATAAACAGAAGATAAACAGGTATTTAATTAACATTTATTTGATGAACGCTTCAATGTAAAAAATGTTAAACCTCTTAGAGAGACACTCTGAAAACAAAGGACAAAAAGATGAATTTACACATTCTAGATATTTTTGTTTTAATACTCAGAGGATGTAAATATATTATCAGCTCTCAGTTTACGTAAAAAGAAAGAGGGAAAAATATGTCTCTGTGCGTTGAAGAGAAATAAAGCATAACTCACTGGCTCTCCTGCAATTCCTTTGTCACCTGTGGCTCCGGATGGCCCCTGGATTCCCTAAATAACAAATTATTGCTCAATTAATAACATGGTAATAATAACAACATGTCAATAAATTAATGATTAAAATAATACATACTAGAATAAACATTTAGAAATGTTAATAAATAAACATTACAATGAATGAACCTATTCTGAAATGAATAAAAAGAATGATTAAAATTTGTCAAAATATTTTTGAATAATTACATTTTTGTAACTACATCCGCTGTCATTCAAGTTGTTTTTTAATTTTATTGTTTTTATGTTTTTATAATCTGAAGCACATTGAGATGCATTTTATTCCACAATATACAACCCTAACCCTAAATAACCCTAACCTAACAATATACGATTCACATAATACAGTGGCAAGAAAAAGTATGTGAACTCTTTGGAATTAGCTGGTTTTCTGCATTAATTGGTCATAAAATGTGATCTCATCTTCATCAAAGTCACAAGTATAACAACTAACAACACACAAACAATTATAATCTTTCATTTCTTTACTGAACACATCCCATTAAACATTCACAGTGCTGTGGAAAAAGTAAGTGAACCCTTGGATTTAATAACTTGTCGATCATCCTTTGTCAGCAATAACCTCAACCAAACGTTTCCGGTAGCTGCGGATTATACCTGCACAATGTTCAGAATGATATAGCCCTAATCAAACAACCTGATTCAACTAATCAGCTCGTTAGTAGAGACTCCAAGACCTGAACTGTGTCAGATAAGGGAGATATACAAAATGTGCAGTGTTGGGGGACCTCCAGGAACAGGGTTGGTAATCACTGCTGTAGGATAGGATATTAATTTTTCCCTTGATGATGGCAAGCGGTACAGGCCCTGAAGCAGTCCCAAATCTTGATGCTCCCTCCACCGTACTTCACCGTTGGGAAGATGTTTTCATGTTGGTATGCGGTGCTCTTTTTACACCATACATAGTGCTGCATGTTCTTCCCAAACTATTCAACCTTAGTTTCATCAGTCTACAAAACATTTTCCCAGTAGCATTTTGGAGTGTCAAGGCGGTCTTTGGAAACTTCAGCCACGCAGCAATGTTTTTGGTGGAAAGCAGCAGCTTCATTCGTGGTGTCCTGCCATGGACACCATACCTGTTTAATGTTTTGAACAGAGAGGTTAACCAGTTCCAATGATTCCTTCAAGTATTTAGCTGTCACTCTAGGGTTCTTTATTACCTCATTGAGCATTCTGCGGTGTGCCCTTTGAGTCATCTTGGCTGGACGGCCATTTCTAGCGCAAGTACCCACAGTACTAAATCAACTCCATTTATAGACAATTTGTCTAACTGTGGACAGATGAATATCTAAGCTCTTCGAGATAACTTTAAGCCTTTCCAGCTTTATGAAAAGCAACAATTCTTGACCATAGATCTTCTGATATCTCTTTTTTGCGAGGCATGGTCCACGTCAGCAGATGCTTCTTGTGAATAGCAAACACAGTGCTTTTTATAAGTCAAAGTTGCTCTAACCAACACCTTCACACACCTCTCGTTTCAATAACTGGATGCCAGGTTTGCCAACTCATGACTCTAATTAGCTTTTGTTGATGTCATTAGCCTATGGGTTCACATACGTTTTCCAACCTACACTGTGAATGTTTGCATGATGTATTCAGTATGTACAAGAACAATACAATAATTTGTTTGTTATTTCTTAAAACTGATTGTGTTTGTTCATTATTGTAACTTAGATGAAGATCAATCTAGATTTTAAGACAAATTTATATATAAATGCAGGTAATTCCAAAGGGTTTACATACTTTTTCTTGCCACTATTACATTATTTCACGAATATATCAAGTGGAATATGTCATAATAATTGTCGATAAAGGGACGAACCGAAAATCCTTTTGGCCCCACCTCCCCAGATTCCCCAATCTTGCCCTGCAGAGAGATTGGAGAAACATAGCAACAGTTAACATGGTAACACAATCAGAAAGAAAATGTCAAGAGCACTTAGTAGTGAGGAGTTTTTACCCCATTTCCTGGGAAACCAATTTTTCCTGGAGGACCATCAGGACCCTATGAGATGAGATGAGATTAGTTAGATATAAATGTGAAGAACATTAACCTGTGGTCACTGTGTGAACCATCTGGGTGGATTTTGGTCTTTACCTTCTTGCCTTCAGTTCCAGGTTCACCTGTCACACCATCTAGACCTCTCGGACCCTGAAACACAAGCACAAATACATAAATTATGTAAACAAAAGCCATGAGCACTGCTGGGATGTTTCATACACTGATATCCTTGGCTATTTTAGGAATAGAATATTGTATACTGCAAAGTATACACTGAATACTGCAGATTACTTTTCAAAAATAGTATGTGAACGCATCAACAAACTTTTGCATTATTCTGAACATACACAAATTCTGCAATATATACTCAAACACTAGAGGGAGCTGTGCTGTCAGATTTAGATACGTGGGATATTGTGAGTAGAGTTCACCCCATGAACACCTTCAATGAACATTTTGTCATCATTTACTCACCTTCATGTTTTTCCAAATCTCATGTTGGTGACTGAGGCTGTCATTCTTCCATACATCTTTTGTGTTCAATGGAAATAGAAAGTCATACAAATTTGGAATAATATGATGGTGAGCGAATGATGACAGAAGTTTCATTTTGGTTGAACTATCCCTTTAAGGATGTCCCTCGATGTCCCCGAACTGACATTTTGTCAGATTTATCTAAATTTTGGGGACAATTTTGTCCACATATTACGGGCAAGTGTGCACACATGTATCATGTACAAAGAAATACTGTCCCACACACACATTTACACTACACAATCCTAAACAATCAAATCCTCCTAGCTATCGCAAACAGCAGTCTGGCTCACCAACAAAATATGGTTTCAAACACAGACTCCATCAAGAGAGCAGACACAGATTATCTTTCACTCGAAGAATGCTGAGTGTGTGAGTGTGTGCTGATAATTACACTAACTTATGGAGTGTGTGTTTGTGTGTGTGTCCAGCCAAAAAACATTACACTGTTGAAACAAAATCATTGCATACTTTCTGCCAGTTGGCAAACACTCTACTTGTCTGTTTCTCTCTCACACACAGATGTACACATACTGCTGGGCAGACAAAAGCTCGGGTTAATCTATACAGTATGCCAGGCAACTTTAGATGGGTTAATGCTGCTGTGTTGTTACTATGGTGACCATCCTTATTTTCATTAAACATGCCAAACTAAATTGTTTCATTAGCTGTCAGCACCTACAGTATTAGTGCTGCAAATGACAGTATAAAGTTATTTCATTCTACTGGTCCCTTGTGTTGCTAATGAACCGAGTAAACCCAATATTACTTTGCATGGTTTGAATATATGGATAGACATCCAAGATACTTTAAAATGTCTAGCCAGATTAGAAAACTTTGCATCAATGATATTTATTGTTATATAATGCTTTATTGGATACACAACTGCAAGCAATGACATACAGTAGGTCTTTGTAATGTGCTGATACCGTATTGAATAAAAAAAAAAAAAAAAATACTTTTACATTTTCGCAAAGGAAATGAGAACATTAAATAGCATTTACTCATTAAACATTACAAAAATTAATTGTTGCATCTTTGATTGGACAATCATTGATGATTTTGATGTAATGTCAGACAGCTTTGCCTGTATAATGAAGTATTTTTGAAAGATAGAAAAGTACATTATCGCTGAAAATATGTCACCAGTACTCTATACATTCTACACTGTTTCAGATAATCTAACTTTTCTGTTATGGAGGCGGCAAATGCAGGATACGAAAATGGGGTTAAATGCTCACTGAGGGTCTCTAACTGAGACCAGACAGTGGTCTGGAAAAACACAACTCCCTGAGTTTCTTTCCATCACACCCCTGTGCTCTCTGTATCTATCCAGTAACTAATGTTGATTCGGTTGGTTAATGAAAAACTTTTACTCTCCGTCTGTGTGTGAGTGAGTGTAAGATAACAAACTACCTGTTTCTGTGCTGATTGAAACCCAAAAATAAAAATAAATACAAACACCTACACAAAGTAACTAACTAACTATGAGAGGTCCTGTATTTTAGCCAAAATAAAGACATGTCCCATACAGGACTCCTATTGTCCCGTATTTTAGTGGAGAGACACTCAAGGAAGACCTGTATTGAATCGTCCAGTATTGAAGTGCTCAAAATGCTCAAGTGTTCTGCGTTAATTTGGCAAACAGTTGGCAACCCTTAACTGACTAACTAAAAGTTAGCTAATGACAAAACCATTATCTTACTTGTTTACCAGTTAGACTAAGTAGTTAGCTATATACAGTAGCAAACAAATGACAAAACTCACTTACTCAATCACTGACTGACTAAGTTAGCCAATGAATAAACTAACTACTATCTAACTTGTTTACCAGCTAGATAACTAACGAATAAACAAATGTGCTAACTAAATGAATAAAGAACGAATTAATAACTAATGAATAAACTACCAACTAACTTTTTTATTTGTTAGACCAAACAGTTAGCTAGCTAGACAGCTAACAAATAAACGAACTCGCTCACTCAGTCACTGACTGTCTAACTTACCAAAAGTTAAATAATGAATGAACTAACTAATATCTAACTTGTTTGCCAGTTTTACTAAGTAGTTAACCAGCTAGATAGCTAATGAATGAATATTTTTTAACTGACTCTCTAGTCAAACTAACTAAATTAATAACTAACTAATGAATAAACTACCTACTGACTTGTATATTCCTGTAGACCAAATAGTTAGCTATATAACGAATAAACTAACTCACTCACTCAAACACTGACTGTCTAACTAACTATATAACCAACTAAAAGCTAATGAATAAACTAACAGCTATCTGACTTGTTTACCAGTTAAAATAAAAAGTTAGCCATCTAGAGAATAAACTAACTTGCCTACTGTCTATCCAACTAACTAACTAACTAACTAAAAGTTAGTTATTGATTAAACCATTATCTTACTTGTTTACCAGTTAGACTAATTAGTTAGCTAGCTAGACAGCTAACAAATACTCCCTCACTTACTGACTGTCTAAATAAAAGTTAACTAATGAATATACTAACTACTATCTAACTTTGTTTACCAGTTAGACTAAGTAGTTATCCAGCTAGATGGCTAATAAATAAACTAATTTTCTCACTGACTGACTCTATTGCCAACTAACTAAATGAATAAATAACTAATGAATAAACTACCTACTAACTTGTTTATCCGTTAGACCAAATAGTTAGCTAGCTAGGTAGCCAACAAATAAACTAACTCCCTTACACAATCACTGACTGTCTAACTAACTAAAAGTTAGCTAATAAACAAACTATCTGCAGTCTCACTTGTTTACCAGTTAGACTAAGTAGTAAGCTAGCTAGATAGCTAAAGAATAAACTAACTTGCTCACTATCTATCCAACTAACTGACTAACTAACTGACTAACTAACTAAAAGATAGTAAATGTATAAACTAAATGCTGTCTTACTTGTTAACCAGTTAGTCTAAGCAGTTAGCTAGCTACATAGATGAAGAACAAACTAACTTGCTCACTGTTTATCCAACTAACTAACTAACTAACTAAAAGACAACAAATTAATAAACGAATTAGTTAGCTAGCTAGATAGCTAAGGAATAACTAACTAGACTAACTAAACTCACTCACTGGCTGGCTGGCTGGCTGTCTGTCTGTCTGTCTGTCTGTCTGTCTGTCTGTCTGTCTGTCTGTCTGTCTGTCTGTCTGTCTGTCTGTCTGTCTGTCTAACTAACTAACTAACTAACTAACTAACACAGGTAGAGGTGGTGCAGTGGTTAAGGCTCGAGTCTGGTAATTAAAAGGCTGCTGGTTCAATCCCTGTACTGTGGTGTGTAAAAGTACTGTAAGTCGCTTTACATAAAATGATTTGCTAAATGACAAATTACTTACATACACACATGTCCTGTATGATGCCTTACCCGTCTTCCTTTAGGTCCTCTCATGCCAATGGGTCCACGTGATCCCGGTGAGCCCTATAAAAGAAACACAGTTAAATACACACACTCTAAATCTCCTTAATCTCTCTCTCTCTCTATCTGTCTTTTGACTCACACACACTCTTTGGGGCTGTTGGTTAATGTCGGACAGACTTACTGCTACTACCTGTATGTGTTTGTTTTCATATGTCTATCTGACCTATAACCGCAGATCGTTACACAGAGGTGTGTAACAGCTAACAGACAGTAGGCTGATCTAATGACAGCAGGTGATGGCACTTTTCACCTAAAGTTATTTGACATCCAAAGATGTAGACTCACCGGACTGCCTGCTGGTCCTGGTGGGCCACTCTCTCCAGGGGTTCCAGGGTGACCCTGTAAGCGATCCACATAATACACATAAAATCACACACATACATATTACGAAAAAAATTTGATAATTTTCAATACATAATACATAAATATATACAGTATATTTATATAAATAAAGTATTAAATGACAGAATATTACATTTTATTCACTATTACATAAAATATTTAAAAATAATATCACTTGTATGAAGGAAGTACCATGGTTCAGTGATGGTATCAGATGGTAATAGAACTGTGCTTTGATATCTTTTATGGTACTGTATGATTATCATATTCATATACTACAGTATTGACATGGTACTTCAAGGTACTTTTTTGTTTAAGAATCTATTACCATCATGGTAGTGTTAAAAAAACAAGGTATTACCATAGATATATTATCATGGTATTTTTGGAAGGGATGATAGGTACAAGAGACTTTGTTTTCAACTCATATATTATTCTAGAAACAAACATTCTAGATACCCCCTCCCCCCAAAACACTTCCACACTTGAGTTCTATTAACACTCTGGTCAGCTGATGACTGGAAGGAAGTGACCTGTGTAACAGTGATGGACAGCTGAACTTCCTGTTTTAAACAACACTCATAATTCGATGTTGAGAGAAGGAGGGAGGAAGTGTACGCTCAGAGTTTGTGCATAGTTTTTTTGTGTGTCGTATCGTACCGTAGATCCTTTCTCTCCTGGAGGCCCGGGCAATCCCATCTCGCCACGATCGCCCTAATAAATCACATTAATCACATTTAAACATCACACACACATATGCATAGCTAGTATTCTTGGACAGTGGCAACAAACTCTTCCTGAAGCGTTAGGTAATCAGATCACATTTAGGAAGTAACAAGTAACATTACTTTGAATTGACACTTTTTCAAGTTACTTTTTCAAATAAATAACAAATAATAAATACATTTTTATTTGAGCTTTTATTTTAACAAAGCTTTTATTTTGAAGTGTTTCTGTGTGATGATGGTAGCTTTTCAGTCTGGAAAATCCAGTCGCTATGGGACTCAAAGTGATTACTAAACTGCAAAAGGCTGCTATTTAATTAAATAAGTATGTACTCTGTATGTGCCTCGCACTACAATGTGTATTTGCGCTCTGTTCACTGTCATCTGCCACAAACAGAGCATGTGACGCTCATAACGGTTTTTCCTTGTATGAGTCAAGGAGGACCTTTAAAAGGTACGTGTAGCCAGCGTCATTACAACACTGTCACATTTGAAGTGTGCTGCACATGCAAACTATATATTTATCCTAATAAATCACAGTTTTTGATGTTAACCCTTTAAGCACTGATGGTGTTTTTAAAGATTTTTCTGTTTCAGTGGCATACCCAAAACTAAAGGCTTATAACTCGACACACACACACACACACACACACACACACACACACACACAAACCCAAAGAGGGTGAAGTGTTTGGTATCATTGTAAATAACACTTTTCAAATGTTTTAATGACATAGATAGATTATGATTATGATAGATTCTGAGACTCTCAGCCTAAGAAACTGCTGAAAATTTGCAATAAAAATTGAGCCAAAAATTTACTTTTTTTTTCTTATTTCACATTATATATCTCTGGGTGTAAATAAGGTGGCTCATGTTAACTGTATCTGAGAAAAAGTTTGTGTTGATATGACAAAGCAATCAAAATTTATAGCACTGCAAAATTATTTATCATAGTTTCCAAAAACGTCTCCATGTGTCCAAAAGTCTCTCCAAACAAATAAAACATAAAAAGTGTTTATAAAAACTAATTACACATGCAAACACAACAATGACTTAAGGTATGCATAGCATGCAGACTTGATTTTAGTAATGAGATTTCACAGAATGATTTCCTTTTGAGTCATTGAGTCTGCATCACTGAGTCTGTGTCATTTACTTGGCGCCATCTCCTGGTGGCCATATGTAACATTGCACTTCGTGTGGATGATCTAATGATCTTTGCATCCAATTACCTTGTGTGTGGACTCATTTGAAAGATAATTACCTCCTCTCAGTAATGGTATGTGATATATTATGTTCTGTTCGTGAAGTTATAAGCGGAAACGTGGCATATATGCAACACTAACATAATTGTCAAAGACATTAGCTTGTTGTATTCTACTCATTGAGAGCTTTCCAACATCATATGACACATGGCTATTTGATCAGTTTTATGTTTTTACTGATTGCAATAATATGTACAGTGCAATTGTTTTTATAAATTATCAAAACAGAACACTTCTGATTTGTCTGCAAATTTCAAAGCACTTGTTCACTTATGGTCATAATGTCTTCATGCATTGAAAAGTAGCTTCTAAGCTTTCAAACGATACCGATTTTGTGTTGGTCAAGACTGTAGTTATTAATATTTTGACGATTAGCGGGCCTATCCAAATTTAAAGGGTTAAATAATCTCATTAGGACAATATGTGATTTAAATTTGTGTGCTAAATGTTTATGTAATGACATTCGTACATCAGATGGTATTGGTTTTTGGTATCGGAGCATTTTTACAAGTACGAGTACAGGAACGTGGTATCTGATCTGATTCTGATACCAGTACCGGTACTGGGACATCCCTAATAATAATGCAACATGTTACTAATGCTCTCTGCACTGTATTCTGCACGTCAGTGAAGTCATGCCTACAGATGGACCTTAAAATCAGGTAAACCTCTCTGGTGTGTCTCACCTTCTCTCCAGCTAGTCCAACCTCCCCTGCAGGACCGATGAAGCCAACAAGACCCTAAAACACAATATTAACAGTGTGAGGGTCACAATTTGTGTTTTTACGTGTGTTCAAAGAGTATAATTCACTCATAATATACTCACCCTCTCACCCATGGGCCCAGCCTGTCCTGTGACTCCCTGCTCACCCTTAAAAACATCAGAGATTGTTTGAGTGTGTGTGTGTGTGTGTGTGTGTGTGTGTAAAAGATTTGTGTGTTTATATTGCTTAGCATTCTCACCTTGACTCCTTCAAGTCCAATAGCCCCAGGGAAACCCTTACTACCCATTAGACCCTGTAAAGACAATAAAGACAGAAAAAAAAAACTATTAAATTTAGAGACAAGTGAAAATGACAGCCATTTGTAAAACTAGAATGCATACAAACACACACACACACACGATGAGCTTACACAATACACACATGAGAATTACATTTTTTGTCAAGATGCAAAGGTCCAAAAAAAAAAAAAAATGCTATATTTCCTTTAAGAAATATTTTCCTTTTTGATTTTTGGGAGAAATATGATGCAGACATTTCATAATGAGATTTATTCACAGAATCGATGACTTTTGATAGTGACTGTGCAAATTGTGCATGAGATGGTGACTCTAAATGCCAATGTAAAAGAACCGCGGTCAGACACACAAAGAGTACATACTGAAATACTCCTCAAGACATATCCAATGACAGACCACAAAACAGAGAGAAAGAGAGAGAGAGAGATGAGGAAAACAGATACCTGTTTGAGGAAAAAGAGGAAAGACTTCTGGAAGACATCCAGAAATGTTCTGAGTTTGAGCCAGAGACGCAGTGAGTTCAGTTAAACAAGAAAATGTGAAACGAAAGAAGGAAAATGAGGAAAAACAGAGACAGAGTGGGAACGGGTCATGTTCTGTTATACAGAGACTGTTCATGGGGAACTTATCTGCCTTATGAGACTGAAAATATTCTTTTCTTAGGTCTTATAAGAATAAAATCCCTTAATTACTTGCATCTATGTTTCATTGACATTTACAATTATATTAAAGCTGTTCCAAAGTAAGATCCCCATTTCGCCACCGTGTGGTCCATTAGGGATTTTTTTCTCCACTCAAATAGAATATAAATGGTTAATCTCATAATAACAACCCAATAACCCAAAAATAAAAATTAATAAACTGTATTTTGCCTAGTGTTTCATAGTATTTTGAAAGTAAATGTAGTTTTTTTAGGATCATTCAGATATTTTGCAGTGTAACATTATTGTTCTAACAACTTAGCCCAAAATTCTCATTACCGTAATGTGTCCCAAAGTTTTATTTACATTTGAGTTTTTATGTAATTCCCAAATGGTGATTCTAATAAGATTCTCATAACTGTAATAACATTATTTCTTACAGTACAATAAATACTACCATGATGTATAAATCCTTTACATTTCTTAATAACTTTTTGCACATTCTTTGCATTACAATAATGAAAACAATATTTGTTTTATTTTTTTTAAGCATTACAGTAATCAGAATTGGGAGGTGGTGGTGGTGGTGGGGTGGGGGTGAGGTTAATTGCCATGAACATAATTTCACAATGCAAACAAATCCTAATGTTCCTAAAAATAGACTTTGCATTTAATGCAAAATATATTTTGTACTTTTTTCTTTTGATTTTGTGGTGAAATATGACCCAGACATGTTCATTACAGGTTTTGTGAGATTCAACCATAAAAAAGTACATTTGCAATAGAGTCTAAAATTAACAAATAACATCAGTTTCACTAAACTGTGCATTTCCAAAAATCTCAACATTGCAAACAAAAACCTTACAGATACACTGTCCCACATACTGGAATAAGAAAAAAAATAAAAAAAAAATAAAATCGCCAACACACAATTAACAAAATGCAAATTCTGCATATGTGTAAATCACAACTCACCTCGAGTCCGACTGGCCCTGGTGGCCCCACAGGACCCTCGTCACCCTGAGAATGAAAATTAAGTTAAACTCAGTCTTCTGTTTGTTTAATGAAAGTAATTTATGGAACTCACAAATAAACACACACACAAACCTCTCGTCCTGCAGCTCCACGTGGCCCTGGTAAACCCCTCGCTCCAGGCTTACCCTGAGAAGAGAACATTTGTCCACACATACAACATGAGGTTACATTTACATTATATATATATATATATATATATATATATATATATATAAAAACTATTAAAATGTTTTTTATTCAATAAACACACCTTTGGGCCCTCAGGTCCATTGAGTCCAGGTTTTCCAATGTCACCAGGGAAACCCTGTGTGAAATGAACCAATTAACCAATCAGCATTATATGTTAACATACATAGAACTGGACAAGTTGCACATCTAGGCACATTTTGTAACAAATATTAATATAGATATAATAATTTAGTATTCTAAATAAATTCATTTCATTTCATCACCTTATTTTTGCCATCAAAATTAGATTGCAAGCTATAAAAAAAAAGAGGCTGCTGATAAATATCTTTAATCATATATATATATATATATATATATATATATATATATATATATATTATTATTATTATTATTTTTTTTTTTACTTTTTTTATTGATGGAATCTTAGGGGCTAATTATAGCAGATTTCAAATTAACAGAATTTTTTAAATCTTAAAACAAATGAGTTTTTATGGTAATTATGTATGGAGTCATACCTCAGGTCCTGGTGGACCAGGTAATCCACTGGGCCCTCTCTCTCCTGGTTTGCCCTAGAAAACACACAAATAACTCAGATATTGACACAGACAGACACAAACACAAACAAATACTGTAAGTTGAACCTTTTTAGGTTTCAGGTTAAAATCTTGTTAATATTGTTTTCTGGGCTCTTAGGCTATCCACAGTGTCAGATTAATATTTAAGTGTTAATACATGGTTAATGCTAAACATTGCATCTGGTACACTGATTTACAGGTTAATTGGGAATTTGTAATTTTTTGATGAATTCCCAATTCAACCAATCAAATTCACACACTCAAACATAAACAGAAGGATAAATCAATCAAAACATCTAAATTCGTATATAGAAATTGGAGGCCAATTACACTATTTTGTGTAGATTATAAAATCTGCAATTCACACATTCACACAAACAAATCTATTCAATTAAAGAAAAATAAGAACAAACCTGGGGTCCTGGCTTTCCTCGAGGCCCTGGCAATCCTGGTAAACCCTGAACACCCTAAAAAATCACACACAATATTAACACTAGTTGAAGTGCATGCAAGTGAGTTTGTGTAACACTCTGACAGCAAGTGTACTTTTGTGGGGGGGGATCAAAAGTATACCTTGTCTCCTTGGAAGCCAATCTCCCCTTGCTCTCCAGGAAGTCCCACATCACCCTGGGAGAAATAGCAAAGGAAAGAGAAAGAAAAAAGTCAAAGTGAGTCACAAAGCCAGAAAACAGACAAGGGAAAGTCATGGTAGAAGATAATGCAGTAGAGAGAATACAGTTAGGGCAAGATATATTTTATTCTCTCAAAAGCAGTTTGAAAAAAGGGTTTGACTTCTATACATACAATCTAGTACATAGATTAACTCTAAAAATGGAATAGGCCATCCAAAAATAAACTTTTGTCATCTTCTGTGAATTTATGCACCACTAGTGGCACCAAACAGAACTGCAGCCAGTTTGAGTGGCAGGCTACATGTTTGTCCAAACAATGGCAGACATGGGTTTTTTATTTTATTTTTTTATTTAAAAAGCAATTCTTGCTATTCTGTTTGGTGCCACTAGTGGTGCAGAAACTGCCCGCATCTCCTATAAAATCACTTTGATAATATGCTACTCAGGGGCTGACCAGGGATGCTTTTAAAACACATGCTTAACACAGGCTGGCCAATGGGGAGAGAGATTTTCCATCACATGCTGCTGTATAACAGGCCAATAACAGAGTATTCAGATCACCTTATCACCTTTCAGTCCGGGCTCGCCCATGTTTCCTGGTACACCCTAGAAAATGCACACACACAGACAAATACAATAAAATCGATAAGTTTGAGTGATAAAGGTATATATGGCAGTACATGTGAATATGACTTACTTTTAGTCCATTTGGTCCTGGTAAACCGACTATGCCAGCCGGGCCCACATCACCCTTGAGGAGAGAAAAATATGATTGTAAGATTAGGGGTCATTTATACCGAATGCATTTTTTGCATCCGTCTGCAGTGTTTTTTAATTGTTCAATCATCAGTGCTTTTAAAATGGAAGGTTGATCTTAAAATTTTGGTCCGAATGGCACATTAAATCTGCTGTTTTTTATTTGTTGACGTCTGCGTTCAAGAAAAAATTCCAGAAGTAATACACATTTTAATTTGGTTAACATCTTTCTCATTTTTGCAGTTCTAATTTCAAAAGCAACTCAGCTTTTGGCCACATCCACACAAATCTGTTTTCTTTTGAAAACTTACTTTTTAGTTTCCTAATGTCATCGTTTTCCAAACTGTGCATTAACGGAGAGCATTTTTGAAACAACGCCATTCTAGTGTGGTTGAGAGGCGCAAAGGTAGCAAAATGAATGAAAACATATTTATGTTGCCTTTGTGACCCTGCAAAAACAATTTTCTGGGTTCAAGTTGAGCTTTATGCTACAAATGCTGTTGATTACAACAGAAAATACCTCATACCTCAGTTTGAAAAACAAATGTGTATACAGAAATGCATTTATAATGAGAGTCTATGCGGCAACAATAATACAACATTGCCCCATAGACTTCCATTGCAAGTATCTGTCAACAGATTTGAAATTTGTTTTTTGTGCTTATCGTTAGCATGCCACAGATATTGTTGATAGAGCTTAACTTGTATTTAATCTGGAATATTCCTTTAATGCTTTTCTTAGGTGAAATGCCATGTTAGTGATGTCCTGCAGGGGGCACATTATCTCACTTAACTTACCCAAATAAAAATAAACAAAAAATGGTTTGTTTTGGAAAATTCTATGAACTTATTTGCATTTGTGAATGCAAGACGAGAAAGAATGTGTTATTAATGGGTGTAAAATGAATCACAGTTGAGTTATTTACGGTTGCCAAGGAATGCCACAACTTATCACATTAATTTAGAATTCGACTGATGTATGGTCTCAGGTATTCTCATATCTGAGACCAGGGCCTTGAGGAAAGCCAGGAACCCAGGTTTGTTTTTCTTTTTCTGTAATATAATAAGATTTTTTTTGCTTATAAAGATTTGTGAATTGTAGATTTTATAATCTATATGAAATAGTGTAACTGGCCTCCAATTTCTATATAAAGATTTTGATTTTTTATTTATTTGTGCTTGTGTTTGAGTGTGTGAATTTGATTGGTTGAATTGGGAATTCATCAAAAATGTATTTTACTACAGCTTTTGAAGTATAAATCATTTCTTTCATTAAATGTTCAGCAAAAATATCATGATACAGTGTTACCATGATACAAAACAGACTTTACTCACAATCAAACCAGGAACACCAGAAGGACCAGGAGCTCCAATCACACCCTAATAGAAGTACAGAAACAAGAGTGCTATGGTTTCTTACCTAAACGTACAGAATTCTAGAGCTTAATGGGTTAAGAGTCAATATGCGTCCCTAAACTTGGGTGTGGAACGTGTGGCATTTATAACATTTGCTGTGTGAATGTAAATGCCCTCTTTTCATATTCATAGATGTTAATATGGCTGTTCAAATGACTGTATATATGTGTGTGTTAGACACAGAGATGGTTTATTGTTGGCTCTGCTGCAGCGTACTAGAGCTATTTCCTCTCTGTTCCCTGGTGAGATGAACGGGTGAAAGGAGCACTTCACTCCTCTTCAGGAAAGGGATAACAGGAAATGAGAGAGCTAAACTTCCTGTTTTCACAGTCCAGCTGAGATTTACAGGTGAAAAAAGAGGTGCTATAACAATCTTTAAATTATTCAGTGATCACTCTGAACACTTAATTATCAAATACATTATGCTATGGACCTAACCTTAATCAGGGTTGACATATAATAACATTTTTCAAGAATGAAAACAAAGCTGTGAGGGATTGATGCACAGTCTCTTCAATATGTTATATATCTACGTTTTATCGATTGTTTAACAAATGAAACATTGAAAATACGGAATTCCCAAAAACTTCTCGGTGGACAAAAAACTTGCAAAAGTTAGACATGACCAAAATCTTAAAGGTGCTGAAAGTAATTTGAGGTGTTTTGTAACTTCAACCACACATTCGCTCTCCAAAATTCCATGCTTTAAGCCAATCGTATGTCAGGAAAACTGAATGTGCAAAATGACTGAGACACAAAGAGTATTTCTGATTGGCTATTTTCTGAGAAAATAGGGAATGTATGTCTATCTCTCACAGCCTCATTTTTTGTTAGCCTCAAATGTTTTTATCCTGACTAAGGTCAACTTTACTGTATATTAAAAGATAAATGTCCACAGAAAACACAGAAGTTACATTTCTGCCACCGGAAGTAAAGGTTGAGGTTTATATACATACAAAATCCCCAGAACAGACAGACAGACAGACAGACAGACAGACAGACAGACAGACAGACAGACAGACAGACAGACAGACAGACAGACAGACAGACAGACAGACAGACAGACAGACAGACAGACAGACAGACAGACAGACAGACAGACAGACAGACAGACAGACAGACAGACAGACAGACAGACAGACAGACAGACAGACAGACAGACAGACAGACAGACAGACAGACAGACAGACAGACAGACAGACAGACAGACAGACAGACAGACAGACAGACAGACAGACAGACAGACAGACAGACAGACAGACAGACAGACAGACAGACAGACAGACAGACAGACAGACAGACAGACAGACAGACAGACAGACAGACAGACAGACAGACAGACAGACAGACAGACAGACAGACAGACAGACAGACAGACAGACAGACAGACAGACAGACAGACAGACAGACAGACAGACAGACAGACAGACAGACAGACAGACAGACAGACAGACAGACAGACAGACAGACAGACAGACAGACAGACAGACAGACAGACAGACAGACAGACAGACAGACAGACAGACAGACAGACAGACAGACAGACAGACAGACAGACAGACAGACAGACAGACAGACAGACAGACAGACAGACAGACAGACAGACAGACAGACAGACAGACAGACAGACAGACAGACAGACAGACAGACAGACAGACAGACAGACAGACAGACAGACAGACAGACAGACAGACAGACAGACAGACAGACAGACAGACAGACAGACAGACAGACAGACAGACAGACAGACAGACAGACAGACAGACAGACAGACAGACAGACAGACAGACAGACAGACAGACAGACAGACAGACAGACAGACAGACAGACAGACAGACAGACAGACAGACAGACAGACAGACAGACAGACAGACAGACAGACAGACAGACAGACAGACAGACAGACAGACAGACAGACAGACAGACAGACAGACAGACAGACAGACAGACAGACAGACAGACAGACAGACAGACACACACACACACACACACACACACACACACACACACACACACACACACACACACACACACACACACACACACACACACACACACACACACACACACACACACACACACACACACACACACACACACACCCTTCCACAGCTTGTTTGAGCTGAAAACGCTGTGTACACATATGTGTTTCTTATCATATCTGTTTTGAGTGAAAGCAGTTATATGCTGTGATCTGTTTGTCAGTGTGTTATCTGCTTTGTGACAGAAAAAATGACAAAGTGTGATATAAGAAATAACAAGCAAAAAAATAAAATAGATGTTCAACTCACTGGTTCTCCATCAAGTCCCGGTGGCCCTCTCTCTCCAAAATCCCCAGGAAAGCCCTGAGTGAGAGGCCAACATTACAACACAACATTATTATAGTCATTTATGATGTGGTGGACATTTATGCAACATCTGTGCAACTATATTTTGACATTTCTGAAGAAAATATAAAAGGTGCTTGCCTGTGCAAAACGGTTTGCCAGGGTGTTGATATGCACTTGAAAGGGTGTTCTGGGTGTTTGTTAGATGGTTGCTTATTGGCAAAAGAGTCCATTGCCAAGTCTCTACATTTATGATTTGATATGATGGTTTTTTCAAATACCTAGCCCTTAATAAGCATGAGCAATAGTAGTAGTGATGCTTGCTTTAGTAAACAACACTAATGATGGCATCACTGTGTTAACATGCTGACCTCTGCTGACTCAACAGGATGTTTTGAGGTCAGATGTCAAAGGTCACTGTGATTGAAATAACCTCTGTATGGCTGATTCCACATCTCAGCATTTTCTTTTTTGTAGTTGTGTATTCTTAACACAGTTATGCTTTGTGTTTATACGTTTGAATCAATCTGTGTGTGTGTATGTCATAAATAAAGCAAATAATTAGTTTTTTTTTTTTTTGGTATCCTAAAAATGCAAAACGTTTTCTTTTAGGGGTAGGATTTGGGCGAGGGTTAATTTATACAGCTCTATATATAAAATCAACAGAAGAAGAAAAGTTTTATGTCCCCCATTTAAATAGCAAAAGTATGTGTGTTATTTATTGTGTACTATGACCACAAGAAAATAATGATTTAATACAATCACGAAACAATCTCTCTTTCTCTCTCTCTCTTCCATACACACACACAAATGGCAACCCAATGCATTTGTTAAACTTATTAAATGCAGAAACATACATTCAATAAATGCACTAGACTAAACAAGCTTACATTTGTCACATACACACTTACAAGCCAACTCACATCTGTATCTATAAAGTATGTTGAGACAAAACTTTACCGGCCTACCCATCTTGCCCCTCTTCCCTGGAGGACCAGGAATACCCTAAAAATTAAGAGAGAGAAAGAGAGAGAGAGCGAGAGAGAGAATGAGAGTGAGACGTGCTAATATGATTACCTTTGCTTAAAAGTCCTATGGCATTAGAAAGGAAGTACTTAGAAGACACTAATTATCTGACAGTTCGTTCAAAGACCGATCATTTGTGTGTGTGTAATCAGTTATCATATGACTCATCTAAACACCCTCAATTTAGTGCCAGGCCAGCTGGAAGCAGTTTCAATTTTCAAAACACACAAACCAACCATGACAGGATCTGCTGACCTACATCCACCAGTAGTGGGCAGCACTTGATTTAAAAATCTACATGTGTTGTATTTGCCAGAAATTAATCTCCATTCTAATGCTTTTGTTAGAGCAAAATCATAATCAAAACTAGATGTTTACATTTTCTGAAGAAAATTGTGTGGTGTTTGCCTATGCAAAACTTGCTGCTATGATGCTAGGGTGGTTGCCAGGGTGTTGCTATGCAATTTCTAAAGTGTTTTGAGTATTTTTTCCTTTATTGGTTGCTCAGCAAATGCAATGGCCCAGGCAAAAAGAGCCCGCCCCCAAGTCTCTATGATATTCTTGTCTCTAGATATGGCTCGATCCCTTATTCAACGTAAGTCCATGGGTTTTTTCCACCCCTTTTATTGTTTGCCAGGGAAAATTCAGAACACAAGAGTGCAACAGTGCTACTTTTTCAACTATCTTGGTTCCGGAAGTATTTTTCAACAATAATTTTTTCCATAGGGATTTCAGAAAATCCTTCAAAAAGAGTTCTAAGACATGAACCAAACAAACCAGCTCTGAGGTGAATCTTAATGTTACAAACTTTGATTTGAAGCAAAAAATTATTTGAAAATCCAACAAAAAGACAAAGATACAAGACTGTGTGTTTACCATCTTTCATGAGGGAATGAACTACAATCCCATGAAGCATTACATATGACGTAATCGAATTAAAAATTAAAGTATAAAACTATTAATTTCAATATGTTGATTATAAGTATTCACAATTTGTTTAACATTTATTGCAATACATTCAAATTTATACAAATATAGTAGCCTTAGAATGTAGGGATATCGGCTCTATTGCATCATTCAAAGTGAGTTATGCGAGTTTACAGTTTCTGCAGAGCTCTTTTGGCACGCATAGTTCACCGTGATTCTCTGATTGGTGGATCTTTCTCTGCTGGATCATGGGTAGTGTAGTTAATCAGTATAAATTCTGCTTTTTTTAATTAGGTTCAAATAACTTGGACTCAACAGAAGCATATACCAATTAACAAGTAGGAGTTATCATTAATAATAAATTCCCCAATGGAATAAAATGAATCGAATTTGTACTTTCAGAACCAGACTTTTGAGCTCTAAAGCACACTTCTCCTGAATAAGTCACACAGTTTTACGTATCAATCATCTCCATGGCACAAAAAGGACAAATTACATGCTAAACTTTAATACTTAACCAGTTTGAACAATATACACTGGTGGCCAAAAGTTTGGAATAATGTACAGATTTTGCTGTTTTGGAATGAAAATTGGTACTTTAATTCACCAAAGTGGCATTCAGCTGATCACAAAGTATAGTCAGGACATTACTGATGTAAAAAACAGCACCATCACTATTTGAAAAAAGTTTTTTTTTTTTTAATCAAATTTATTCAGGCCCCATTTCCAGCAGCCATCACTCCAACACCTTATCCTTGAGTAATCATGCTAAATTGCTGATTTGGTACTAGAAAATCACTTGCCATTATATCAAACACAGTTGAAAGCTATTTGGTTTTGTTAAATTAAGCTTAACATTGTCTTTGTGTTTGTTTTTGAGTTGCCTCAGTATGCAATAGACTGGCATGTCTTAAGGTCAATATTAGGTAAAAAATGGAAACTCATCAGTCAATCATTGTTTTGAGGAATGAAGGCTATACAATGCTTGAAATTGCCAAAAAACTGAAGATTTCATACAAAAGGTGTACACTACAGTCTTCAAAGACAAAGGACATCTGGCTCTAACAAGGACAAAAAGAGATGTAGAAGGCCAGATGTACAACTAAACAAGAGGATAAGTACATCAGAGTCTCTAGTTTGAGAAATAGACACCTCACATGTCCTCAGCTGACAGCTTCATTGAATTCTACCCGCTCAACACCAGTTTCATGTACAACAGTAAAGAGAAGACTCAGGGGTGCAGGCCTTATGGGAAGAATTGCAAAGAAAAAGCCACTTTTTCTAAGGTTAGTGTGGGCAAAGAAACACAGACATTGGACAAAAGATAAATGGAAAAGAGTGTTATGGATCTTAAACCCATTGAGCTTTTGTGGGATCAGCTAGACTGTAAGGTGCGTGAGAAGTATGTGCTACAGGAAGTGTGGGGTGAAATGTCACCTAAGTATCTGGACAAACTGACAGCTAGAATGCCAAGGATCTGCAAAGCTGTCATTGCTGCATATGGAGGATTTTTTGATGAGAACTCTTTGAAGGAGTTTACAAATTGTTATAGTAATTTTTCACATTATTATTGTCCTGACTATACATTGTGATTAGTTGAATGCCACTTTGGTGAATAAAAGTACCAATTTCTTTCCATAATAGCAAAATCTGTACATTATTCCAAACTTTTGGCCGCCAGTGTAATAATAGTGATGCTTGCTCCAGCAAACACTGTAACTCATGTCATATGGTTCATATCAGTGATGTGACTACATTAATGAAGTATTTGTATGTGTGTGTTTAACTTATTCATGTGAACTACATTAGCTTCATTACACAACAGCAGTTTGCCGGAATATTCGCCCACAGACTGGCAGTTACTGTGATCACATGACTGCTGATAAAGCACCATAATAATGGAAGTCACATATGATATCATAGCATGACCTTCATACTCACTCTCTCACCATCAGGTCCAGGTAAACCAAAAAGTCCAGGAATTCCAATGAAACCCTGTAAAGAGGGAGAAATAAAAAATGAGAGCTCTTTAATACCTTAATTGTTTCTCCAAGACAGTAATGAGATAGCAAATATAGACTTGGCAGGAAGTCTCCTGCTTTTCAGATGTTTTTCCCGAGAAAAACTCAGCAATCTCATATTTGCGCATGCGCCAGCAGTTAACTGTACTAAAGGAGTATCAAAAAGCAGTTTAAACGGGCATGCGTCAAACGCGTTCACATTCGCTCATGGTCAGAAGAGTATACTTCGAAAGGTAACGCGGTCGACCTGGTGCGATCCAGTCTGGAACGCACAAAAATGAAGTATACCTGGGCCTTTAGTCGCTGTTCAGAATAAATGTTCAGAACAACAAATGGTCAAAGGCATCTGTCTAGCACATGTTTATGAAGAAAACAATCGAAAAACAGCACAAATGGACACAAAAAATGCGTTCAGTGTTTACAGCCCCTTATGTCAACAGTTGTGTATTTTTATCTTTCTAAGAACTCTATTAAGTCGCCTGAGCTATGAAAGAGCAACCTTTCTTCTGGATGACGTAATCTTTGTAACTCTTAAGGCTTTAAGACAGTAGTCTATACAATCATTGGCATCCAATGGCAGACGTCCACAGTATAATACAAACACAAGGATGTACAGATGAATGAAGAGGTGCTGGGATGTATGAATGGACGTCTTCATGTTGATGCAGACCATGAGGTAAGTGTATATGCCCATGGACTGCATGGTGCTGGCCTCCACAATGTAGTCCAAGGGCACATACGCTCACTTCAGGGAACAAACGATGACACACAAACAACAGATACAAACAAATACATGATATAATGATAACAAAAGACAAAAGATTCGCTTATACACACATCCAACAAAAACAGCACAAGACGAGGTAATGCTGTCTTGAAATCCTCCAGGAATGTTCCTACTTATTGGTTTTGTTAGTCATATGATTTTGTGATCTGAACTTATTTACTCCTGTAGAAACATAGAAAGCTTTTTTAGAGCTAATACAACACAATGTAGAGTCAAAGATGCACATTAGATGCATTAGTGTGATTGATTCTTTTATTTATTTCATCATTCTAATACTGCTACAGAAAATTATGGAAAATTACATCATGCAAGTCTGCTCATAAACTAGCTAAATGAGTAGTATTTTCTGTCAAGCTTTATAGCTATTACTTTTTATTATTATTATTAAATTTAATTTTGAGCAATACCATTTTGCTTATGCAATGATTTCTGAATTGACATGCCCCCATTTTGGAAAGTTACTTTTCTGGAGTTTCTCACTCACGCAAGGTGTGTTTATATGTTGTAATACAAATGTGCATTTTAAGACACATGCATGTATGTGAATGTGTGTGTGGCATTTAAAGACAACAGGGCCTCAGTCTGATTTTAAACAGGAAATTCCAGCCAGTGGGGGCGGAGTTTTGCTTGATAAAGAGCCTTTAATAAAGCTTGCCTACAAACACAATAGTTAAGGTATGTATGTGTGTGTGTGTGTGTGTGTGTGTGTGTTTGAGAGAGTGTATGTGTGCGTGTGTGATATGCATGCAATATAAAGTGGAGCAGTGAGGATAAAACATTGTATTTGCAAAGTAAAAAAAAGAACAAGGTAATTAATGAAAAGTGTTTGTACAAGTGAACATGTTAATAAGACCAGAGGATGCTAAAACACACTTAAACATACTTTTATGGCTTGAGCAGCTGTCAGCAGCAAATTTGTCATGGTTAAGTCTCTGTTGACTCAAAAAAAAGGAAAAAAAGGAAAAACTGAAAAGAGGGAGAGTTCTCATACTGTAGTAAAATCTCTCTTATTGAGTCTAATCACTAAAGGGATAGGTCACCAAAAAATGAAAATGTTGTCATTGTTTAATCACCCTCATGTTCTTCCAAACATGTGTGACTTTCTTTCTTTTGCTGAACATAAAAGGAGAGCAGAATGTTGGCCTCGGTCACCATTCACTTTCATTGTATGGGAAAAAAAAGCAATGAAAGTGAATGGTGACTGAGACTGTCATTATGCCTAATACATCCTTTTTTGGTCCACAGATAAAAGTCATACGGGTTTGAAACAACATGAGGGTGAGTCAATGACGACGAAATTTAAATTTTAGGTGAACTATCCCTTTACGGTTTTAATTATAAAAGGACCACAAATACCAGAATCATTAGCGACTGCTTAGAGAGCTCCAAGCTCACAATGACTGTTACTGGTTGCAATCCTACATAAAAAAGGAAGAAATAGGAAGATGTGTACACACCCGAGCACCTTTTGACCCAAGAGGCCCTATTGGTCCAGGTAAACCCTGGAAAAGAGAAAACAGAAACAGAAATTTCAGTAATAGGAATAGAATTTTATAATCAACACACATTAATGTAATAGGCCTCCAGTTTGTTAATTGTTTCAAACAGGAATTAAATAGTTTTTTTCTTACTCACTTAATATATATATACTGACTTACACACACAAACACACACACACACACACACACACACACACATATATATATATATATATATATATATATATATATATATATATATATATATATATATATATACACATATACAGACAGTACAGTGTAAACAGTACTGTGCAAAAGTCTTTTGTCTTAAGATGGATATCTTCAGCTTTAGTGTGTCAATAGGAAATACACATTTTAGACTCCCTCAATATTCCTTTCGCAAATAGAATAGAATAGAATAGAAGAACAGGGAGCCCTGCAACAGACTGGATGGCCCCCGCACAGCCCCCCACTGAACATTGAATCAGTCTGGGATTACATGATGAGACAGAAACAATTGAGACAGCCTAAATATATAAGAACTGTGACAAATTCTCCAAGAAACTTGGATCATACTATCTGCTAACAACCAAGAAAAACTGCCCAGGCGTGCCTAAGAGAATTGGTGCTGTTTTAAAGGCAAAGGTGGTCATGCCAAATATTGATTTAGCTTTTTTTTTATGTTTACTGGACTTTTTATGATGTTAATTGATAAATGAAATGAAAACAATTTTTGCCATTAATTTTGAAGACATCCTCACAATGCAACATTTTTCACAAGTGCCTAAAACTTTTGCACAGTACTGTATTTATGTATATATATATATATATATATATATATATATATATATATATATATATATATATATATACATACACAAACAGAGCCACAAAAGTCCCCTGTATTGTAATAAATTTTTAGGCAGATTTGTAGATCATGGCAATGATGCTAATGCATAAACATAAACCAAACTTTCCGCTCTTAATACGGTTTTAAAAAAGAGGCATCCATTTTAAGCAATAATGTAAAGTCAGATGGTCCTTACAGCAAAATAAAACCTGATTTAAAGCAGAGGGTTCTTTATATAGTGATAATAGTCTCGTTCACACATACAGCCTTTTCCAGAAAATTACCTACCATTTCCAGTTAGTCATGTGTGAACACAACCCTTTTGAAAATACTGGTAAATTTGCTCTGGAAATTTTCCTTAATGCGAAGTTGTATCATCACCTATAAATATCCTTATATGGAATGTGTGAACAGCGCATTTGGTACATTTACCACTAAAGGCAACCAAACGATTTTCCTGTACTTTACCTGGTTGCTTGTGTGAACGGGGCAAATGACTGTCTGACTGTACATTATCATGCTTATTACATGGCTACTTAGCAAATAAATAAATACAAGAAAATGGAACATTGATTTGAGTTAGAATGATTTTAATATGTGAGAAGAAATATAGTGTATGCAGGGGACAAAGCTCAATTATACGGATGACCGGTCAATATACAAAAATGTTTGACAGTAGAATACCACGTCTGACCAATCAGATTTTAATATTATAAAAAGCTGTGTGATAATTTCATACAGTTTATCACAAGCAACTTTTATGAGCCCAAGATGTGGAACAAATTGATGGCTTGTGGCTCTGGATGGATTTAGTTTTATACTGATTAGTTCCAAAGCTTCATCAATGAAAACAATCAGAGTTTGTCAAAACAGTGTACTACCAAGTTGTCAACTCTCGTGGAAACATCCTTTCCAACAATGGAACATTGTGATTTCCAATGACTGTATCCCCCAGCTATACTAAAATCCAGTTTGCATGCCAGCGCAATGTGTTGTGAAATTAATTGCATATTTTTTGTGAACAGTCAATGAAATACAAAGAAAAACATCCAGTTCATACAAATCCATAAACAGGCGCTCACACACACAAACACGAATAACTCTCCACAGCAGAGCAAGATCTACTGCACCTGCCTGCCAGGATAGCCTTTGGCTCCAGCACTACCAACAGGACCCTGTTCACCCTGAAGAGAGAAAGAGAGAAAATCATTGGATTTCCTAATTGTTTAAAGTAAATTAAAGCAATATCACATGACCAAGAGTGCTGCTGTACTGAATACTGAGACCACAGTTAATTATAGCCATGCAAATATTCAGACCAACAGCACAATTACGTGTGTTATATTACCTAAATATAATATTAACATAATATAATATATAACTAAAATATACCTTTTTTTTATAATATATAAACATTTTACATGACAAAGTAAATATCGGGTCATTTCAGACAATTATACTTAAATTAATATACCTTTATATACACTGGTGGCCAAAATGTAATGTACAGATTTTGCTGTTTCGGAAGGAAATTGGTACTTTAATTCATCAAAGTTGCATTCAACTGATCACAAAGTATAATCAGGATATTACTGATGTAAAAAACAGCACCATCACTATTTGAAAAAAGTCATTTTTGATCAAATCTAGACAGCAGCCATCACTCCAACACCTTATCCTTCAGTAATCATGCTAAATTGATCATTTGGTACTAGAAAATACACTTGCTATTTGGTTCATTAAATGAAGCTTAACATTGTCTTTGTGTTTGTGTTTGAGTTGCCACAGTATGCAATAGACTGGCATGTCTTAAGCTCAATATTAGGTCAAAAATGGCAAAAAAGAAACAGCTTTCTCTAGAAACTCATCTGTCAATCATTGTTTTAAGGAATGAAGGCTATACAATGCTTGAAATTGCCAACAAACTGAAGATTTCATACAAAGATGTAAACTACAGTCTTCAAAGACAAAGGACAACTGGCTCTAAGGACTGAAAGAGATGTGGAAGACCAGATGTACAACTAAACAAGAGGATAAGTACATCAGAGTCTCTAGTTTGAGAAATAAATGCCTCACATGTCCTCAGCTGACAGCTTCATTGAATTCTACCCGCTCAACACCAGTTTCATGTACAACAGTAAAGAGAAGACTCAGGGGTGCAGGCCTTATGGGAAGAATTGCAAAGAAAAAGCCACTTTTGAAACAGAAAAACAAAAAGAAAAGGTTAGAGTGGGCAAAGAAACACAGACATTGGACAACAGATAATTGTAAAAGAGTGTTATGGATCTTAACCCCATTGAGCTTTTGTGGGATCAGCTACAGAAGTGCCCGACAAGACAGCCACATGGCAAGTGCTACAGGAAGTGTGGGGTGAAATGTCAACTGAGTATCTGGACAAACTGACAGCTAGAATGCCAAGGATCTGCAAAGCTGTCATTGCTGCATGTGGAGGAGTTTTTGATGAGAACTCTTTGAAGTAATTTAATTTCAAATTGTAATAGTAATTTTTCACGTTATAATGTCCTGACTATACATTGTGATCAGTTGAATGCCACTTCGGTGAATAAAAGTACCAATTTCTTTCCATAAGAGTAAAATCTGTACATTATTCCAAACTTTTGGCTGCCAGTGTAAATGTATTAATTAATGTAATGTAATATAATATAAAATATATAATAGAATATTATAGAATATAATATATATTTTTAAATATACATTTACAGTTTTTCTCAATCGCTTTGGCTCAAGTCTCGAATGAGAATTATTTTTTTCAAAACAATAAATTCAAATCTCTGAACAATTAGTTCCCTATCTGTCACTCACTCGACGTTGGTGTCGATGTAGTGACACTAGGGGTCACTCTTGGGAGCCCGAGACACTTCTGGTCTTTGATAAAAGGCCAATGAAAATTGGCGAGTGGTATTTGCATGCCACTCCCCCGAACATACGGGTATAAAAGGAGCTGGTATGCAACCACTCATTCAGATTTTCTCTTCGGAGCCAAACGGTCATGCTCACTGAGCTGAATAGCACTGTTCATTCACCTCTGCTGGATCTGACGGCGCATTTCAGCGGCTTCTCCCTCCTCTGCACTGGTGCACTGCAGAGAACGCCCCTGGGTGCTTCGGCAGAAAAACTAGAGAGTATATTTTCTAAAAGAGCGTTTTTCCCCTCTAAAAGAGTATATTTCTCTAAAAGAGCGCACACACGGAACGTCTTTTTAAAGACGCGTCTTTCTAAAGATGCCTTTCCGTTCGTGTGTTATTCCTGGTTGCGGTCGTTTTCTCTCAACTTCGGATGGTCATGATCGCTGTCTCTCATGTCTGGGCGCGACCCACACGGAGGCAGCGTTTATGAATGGTTCATGTTCTCACTGCGAGAACATGACCATGGCAACGTTGCTGTCACGGCTTGCTTTCGTAAGGAAGCAAGCCACCCCAGCGGCTCCCCGCCTTGGTCCTCCTACCTACGGGTTTGAGGTCAGCGCGGCTGGCGCTGGGGGCGATTTGGGGACCTCAATGGGATCGCCTCCGCCGGGTATCCCCCCGCGGACCTCCCATTCCCCAGCACGCTCGTCTGCCCCAATCGGGCTTTCGGATGAGTTCGCCGGCTCGTCGCACGGCGAGTCTAGCTTCTTGTTCGAGGCCCGCGAAAATGATGAGCTCTCGAGCGCAGCATCGGAGAGCGGGCTTGTCCAGTCGGAGGCAGAAGCCTCAGCTGGGCTTCCCCCTTTCGGGGACGGTCGCCCAGTTACAGGCCGATGCCGAAATGACGGACATGCTTTCCCGGGCGGCCGCGAGTGTCGGGCTAGAGTGGAACCCTCCGCTCTCCCCTGAACCCTCGCGGCTTGATGATTGGTTTCTGGGCTCGCAGCGCCGCTCAGACCAGCCGCGCCCCGCTCCAGTGCCATTCTTCCCGGAGGTGCATGAGGAGCTGACGAAGTCGTGGGAGGCACCTTTTACTGCCCGACCCCGACTCCGCAGTTCCCCCGCTCTCATTACCCTCGATGGCGGGGCGGCCAGGGGCTATACGGCGATTCCCCCGGTGGATAAGGCGCTCGCGGTGCACTTATGCCCGCAGAGCGCCGTCACCTGGCGTGGACGCGCTAAGCTCCCCTCCAAGCCCTGTAGGCTCACGTCGTCCCTGACGGCCAAGGCCTACAGTGCTGCTGGACAAGCCGCCTCTGCCCTGCATGCCATGGCTCTCCTGCAGGTCCACCAAGTCAAGGCACTGAAAGAACTGCACGAGGGTAGTTCCACCCCAGATTTGATGCAGGAACTGCGCTCGGCGATCGACCTCGCCCTCCGGGCGACGAAGGTCACAGCGCTGTCTCTCGGGTGGACGATGGCCACACTAGTGGTCCAGGAGCGCCACCTGTGGCTCAACCTGGTCGAGATGGGCGAGGCCGACAAGACACGGTTCCTTGCTGCCCCCATTTCCCAGGCGGGCCTATTCGGCGACACCGTTGAGGACTTTGCCCAGCAGTTCTCGACGGTAAAGCAGCAGACGGAGGCAATCCCGCACATCCTGCCCTGGCGCGGCTCAAGACCCCGCACCCCGTCTGCTTGTCGCCAAGGGCGTCCCCCTGTGGTGACTGCACCGGTTCCGCCGCAGCCCGCCCCTCTGGCCCGGCCCCGGTGTGGAGCCCACCACAGGAAGCCGACGCCACCCATCTCACAGCCGGCACCGAAGAACCCATGGAGGTCTTTGAAGCGCCCCTGAGATGGGCAACCGAGGGAAGAGGGAACCCACTCACCTGGAGCTGGTAGAAAGACCACTCCATCCCCCGGTGGAGGGCCAGGTGGAAAATCTTTTGTTGCCTTTTTGTTTGATTTCGCCGTACGCCCAAGTGGCTGCGGTACCCAACAGTTCAACAAAAGAGCGGCTTCCTTCCTCCCTGGGTCACATACCCGGTGTGTACGGTCGTCACCACGACTACCGTCCACGGGCTTTATCTTGCAGGATTGGCACTCCAGCGGTGCCCTTTCAGCCCCTGAGCGCCCAGCTGTGGCACAAATCCACCCCCGATGTGACAGCCTCCATGGGTCGCGAGGACAGGCCTCTTCCTCCCCTGTCCCAGGCTGTTCCGGGGGTGGTCACAAGGAGCCAGGTAAGTGCTTCGATGTCCCTAGACTCAGCACGGCCACGACGTGCTGTGGCACCTCACACTCCGCCCCGCCGCGAGGCCCCACCTGCCGGTACGTCCGACGACGTTGTCCCCTTGGTCCCCCTCGCACGGAATTTGGACGCATGGCTTGCGCTTCCCAATCCATCGCAGTGGTTGATCCGGACCGTCCGACTCGGCTACGCGATTCAGTTCACCAGGCGCCCGCCCAGGTTCAGCGGTATTCACTTCACCTTCGTCAAGGGCGAAAACACTGTTACCCTGTGAGCTGAAATCGCTACCCTCCTACGGAAGGGCGCGATAGAACCTGTCCCTCCAGCCGAGATGAAGAAAGGGTTTTACAGCCCCTACTTCATCGTACCAAAGAAAGGCGGTGGGTTGCGGCCAATCTTGGACCTGCGAGTACTGAACCAGGCTTTACACAGACTCCCTTTTCAAGATGCTGACGCACGCAGAGCTTTAGACTCTCTGAGCAGCTCTTTGTCTGCTTTGGTGCACAGCGGAAAGGAAGCGCTGTCTCCAAGCAGAGGATCGCCCACTGGCTTGTTGGTGCCATAGCTATGGCATATCTCGCCCAAGACATGCCGCCCCCGGTAGGGCTACGAGCCCATTCTACCCGTGGTGTAGCGGCTTCTTGGGCCCTGGCCAGAGGTGCCTCTCTAACAGACATTTGTAGAGCAGCGGGCTGGGCAACACCCAACACCTTTGCAAGGTTCTACAACCTCCGGGTGGAACCGGTTTTGTCCCAGGTAGTGGCACGCAACCTAAGCGGATAAGCCCGGGATAGCCGGCCAGGTGTATCGCTTGCACATAGCACCTTCCACCTCCTTTTGAGCTGAAGATGTGCGCTGTTAATTCCCAGTAGTGTTCACAAAAGTTGTTCCCTGGTTGACTTCCTCCGAGCCCTGTGGCAGTCGAGTTTTCGGAGAGACTCATTGCCGGCCCAGTACACGCGCTAACTAAGAGCCCGGTTCTGGGGTAGGTGCTCTGCATATGGTGGTTCCCTGTAAGGCTAACCCCATGCGATCTATATCTTCCGCTAATTCGTTTCCCTGCTGGCAAACTGCGTCTTCCTTGGGCAGAGCCCCTCTGCCCCAGTCTCCATGTTGTAGTAACTCCTCCCCCATTGGGCAGGATCTAACTTGAAGGCTCTCCACATGGTTGGAAAGACCATGTGACGTATTTTTCCACTTAAATATCCCCCCCTCTCTGGGGTGCGGTGTAGTCTCCGCGGTGTCCTCCCCTTGGGAGGGACACCCCCCGACTAGACCTGGTGGCCCAGTCGGATAATCCCCCTTCTTTTTTTAGGGAGTGGAAAAAGAGAAGGGGGAAAGAGGCCACGACTGGGTTAAGCCCGTCTCTATCTTTGGGTAGTCGACTTGTCCCCAAAAAGGGCCGTTCGACACTCATAACTGTGTTGGGGGAGGTTACGTGTCGACCTGGTGTGCTGCTATGAGGCACACAGCAAGTCTGCCCACCACACACCGCCAGTTCACGTAACACAGTTCAGCCTTGTGGCGTTTTGTATAGGGACCCCTAGTGTCACTACATCGACACCAACGTCGAGTGAGTGACAGATAGGGAACGTCATGGTTACTGGTGTAACCTCCGTACCCTGATGGAGGGAACGAGAGGTTGGTCACTCCTGCCACAGCGTTGAACTACCAGCTGAAATGGCCGGACCTTATATCGGCTCCTCAGCGTAAAACCTGAATGAGTGGTTGCATACCAGCTCCTTTTATACCCGTATGTTTGGGGGAGTGGCATGCAAATACCACTCGCCAATTTTCATTGGCCTTTTATCAAAGACCAGAGGTGTCTCGGGCTCCCAAGAGTGACCCCTAGTGTCACTACATCGACACCAGCGTCTCGTTCCCTCCATCAGGGAACGGAGGTTACACCAGTAACCATGACGTTTCTTGTTCAGACCAGATTTGAATTACTTTTTCATTTAAGCAAATTACACATGTTTTGGCACATGTGTGCAAAAGAGTAAGAACAATTGTCTACAATTTGCACAATAACTAAATGCACATGGCTTGCTGATCAAAACTGATGAGTTGATTCTCAGTGAAACTGTCATACTCTTCACAACGTCTAAACATTCTTTCATCGTGTGAGACATCATGACATGGAATGTTTGTGATGTCTGCTAAACAATTTATTATTTTTTACAGAATTACCACAGGTTTTTTTTTTTTTTTTTTTTTTTTTGCATGGATGTCATTTTGTGGCAATTTTCTGTTCACTATATATGACTTTACATGTAAGAAATGTGTAAAAATGGACATGCAAATGTGAATTTTCTGTTTACATGTAACACACTTCTACAACAATATACTGTATACATACAAATGTGCATATCCTTTTTCTGTGTATTACAGTATTGTACGGTATTGACTTTCCCCAGTAAACTTTTACCTATTGTTGAAATCGGTATCTAAAAAGCTCAGTGTGATACACAATAGCATTCAGCTAGACAAAACTAACATTCTTGCATAATACAGTAAGCAGTCAGTGTAAAAAAAAAGTAGGAAAAAAAATATTTGTATATAACAAACATTTCCAGGGTTGATTGCCATGGTGAAAAAACATCTAAACAGTTTGACCATTACGGCTCTCACGATGACAAAAAAACATTTCATTTCGGTGGCACTGGCCAATTTACCGACACAATAACTAGGTTTTGATGCATGAATTAAATGTTTTGGGTAAGTTACTACATTTTGCAGACAAGCAATACAATGAGCATAAATGGTGACTGACAATGTCACTCTTTTTAACGAAAACAATGGATTCCGATGGCGCTATTACCAAGTCTGACAAATCGTTCGCCGACAATCCAACATTTTTTTTTTATCAGAGAGTGGTCCAATTTTCTTCGGACTGCGATGAAAACTGACTGATCAATGAGAAAATAGCTTTTTGGCATTTTCCGCTGCAGCTGCTCAATCCAGCACATTGTTGGCGCTAATCAACTGGCAAACACTGGCACTGGACGAGCAGCTGGTACACACCCCGAAAATTATATACCTAAAAATAAATAGTTGCAGTTCGTGAACCCTTTGTACTGCAAAGATAAACCCTGTCTGCTTTTGAAAGTCTGCTAATGGTGTTTTGTCTTAATGTACATTATTTAATATGTATATCACTGTGCCTGTTATATTCTCATGGCAAAATAGCAGCGAGGCTCGTAAATTTGTTTGCACTAAGCTCGTAGCTAAATATCCCATAAAAAGATTTGTTACATGCAATGTTTTACTGCTAGACAAACGAATTGCAGAACCACACTGCTACTTTCATTGCAAGGACAATATAACATATAAAATAAAGAAAAGACCGTGAGCCAGTGTTTTCTTTTATATTATTTTTATTATTATGCATCCTATTTTATACTATAGCCTACTGTTATTCTTAATGTACATTATTCCATATGTATTTATATAACTGTACCTGGTGTTATATTATCCAGGCATTAATCCAGACATTATAAAAATAGAATATGGTTCGGGAGTCCGTTTGGAATACTCGTAGCAAAATACATGTGCAAATAAATATGTGGCAACACGCTTTACTCATCTCACTTGCATAAAAAAACACAGATTATATACTCCTCAAAATGCATCAACACCATGGAAAGAACATAATGAAACAGTTATGCCAAAGTAGGTAAATAAATGCTTTAACAGTGTTCAATATATTAATCTTTAACAGTTGAAGGTGCAGGCAGGAGACTGGTATAAATGTTTGTAAATCAGCAACAGCGCCGCCTACAGTACAAGGGTAAAATTGTTTTTAATTTCATTTTTATATGGACTCTGTGTGAATAGACCTTCCATCAAAGCAGGGTGTAGCAGTCATTTTAAAAGTGTGTGTGTGGAGGGGAGGGGGTGAGTAGATGGCTTGCACAGACCCAACACTTACAGTGCAGTATGAATATATTACAGTATATATTAATATATAAGTATGATATAAGTATTCTATTAATATATATGTATTATTTACTTTTAATATTTGTAGTATTTTAAAGATTCAAGTATTGCAAAATAATTGCAAATTTTTGCTAAATTAGCTGCAAAAATAAAGGGCATCTTGTGGAGCACTTGCTTCTGTTTCACACATGACAATAAAAGACTGAGCACAAGCTGGTCCTGAATAAATTATTTAATCAATTAAAATAATGACAATTGTGCATGTGCACAATTTTATTTTTTACTCGGTGCTTGTGCATTGTGGAATTTAAATGTATCCATATGGCACGACTGTTTTGACTACATTTACCAAAATTAATTCAGATGCATTTAATGATTCAGTGACCATTTCTGGTGATGCCAGAAGGTGACAAATGAGTGTCTTGTGTGAAATGAGTTAGTCACTGAATCAACGATCAAATGTTTAAAATTTGTATGTATACAGACCTACAAAGAGACTTTAGTTGAGGTTTTAAGCATTATAAGAACAAAGCAAATCTATCATTTCCCTACAATTTGTGAGCTGCTGAGCATGACTTTTGCAAAAGACATTAATAATAGTCTCATAATAATTATGAGTTTCAATAATGGCTGTACGTTTTCATGTATAAAAAAGCGTGTCTACATATCTATTCACTTCAGTAAAATGCCAAAGTGTTGTAAGAACACAGCAGATCTATATTTTTTCTTACAGTTTGTCAACAGCACACCAACATAGAAGTAAAAAACTGGAGCTGATATTAAAAATAGCTTTACATATTTAACACAGATCTAGTAATCTGTTTAATTTGCAAAAACAACAGATCAAACTATTACCTCACAAACATAATGTAAAAAGTATCACTTAATGAAGACTCAGGTGCTGATATAAACTCCACTTACAATGTGTGCTTAAAAGAAGGATTGTCCTTTGTTTTTGTTTTTTCTGCAGTGCATTTTCAGTGCTGCCAATCATGAACAATATGCTGATAAATAACTCTCATTTGTGTGTTCCTCATCTCTAGATTATTATTAGATCAACATCAATGCAGATAAAAAACGTTTAAATGAGCATTATTGAAAGCAACTTTGTATAAATGAACAGAGCCGCGTTGATTAGACTGTCTGACTGACGGCCTATTACGTAAGGGTTGTTTTGGCTCATGAAACTCACCTGTGATTGGCTGGATGGTCGCTCAATCAGCCCAAAGTAACAAAACATAAAGAATACTGTATACAAATCCACCATTTGTACACGGTATGGGTTTAGCTTGGAAAAGTGCAGGGGACAAAAATCACCTGTTTAAAGAGTGAGTGGGATGTGTAGGCAGCTCATAGCAACACTGTGTGTTTGTTTGTTTGTTTGTTTGTGTGAGTGTTTGTGTGTCTGTATTACTCACTGGTTCCCCGGGGAGGCCTGGTGGACCTGGATGGCCTTTTTGTCCCTGTTCATAAAGAGGACACACAGTAACTTAGTAAAAAACTGTCTTTAAACACACACACACAAATGGGAATAACTCTTAAGACAAATTAATGTGTAGGAGCTTTGTAAATATATACTGTATATGGAAACCCACAAAAACATGCGTTTCTTCTGCAGCGAGCGTACGTTTTATAGATCCATCATTATTGACTTATCCATCTGTAGTCAATCAGCAAAAGCAGTTTGACATTTCCCAGCACTGGATTGTGTGTATGTCTGTATGTACATCTGCATCTGTGTGTTTGCAACATATGTGGGTTTCAGTGAGCAAATGTGTGTGTATTACAGATAAAAATGTTTTCCTGCTAAAGTCACGCTCCCACGAGTCTTACAGGCACAATATTGTGCTGACTACAGCAAGACGTGTACACAGAGCGGAAAATATGCATCAAAGGTGGAACAGAGTGAGAGAGAGAGAGAGAGAGAGAGAGAGAGAGAGGGTTACAGTAAAGTGTAAGACCTCAGGAGCACCAGTAGACAGAAAAGAAAAACTAAGTGATAAAAAAGAGAAGATTTTACATGCACTAATTGAACCACACTGTGTATTGGCGGTTCTTACAGCAGTGAAGAATAGAACATGAAGCTGTATGTATGTACAGTATGATGGATGGATGGATAGACAGACAGACAGACAGACAGATAGACTGACAGACAGTTCAAAAATCTGGGAGAAGGAGACATTCTGGCAAATATAACATTAAAAACTCATAGAAAGTAGTAATAAGTAATTAAAGACACACTAAAAATGTGCAAATCTATTTTGATTAATTCTTTAAAACAAGAACGATTTTTTTACAGACACACACACACACACACACAGAGAGACAGACAGACAGACAGGCAGGCAGGCAGGCAGGATAGATAGATGATTCGTTCGACAGACAGACAGACAGACTGACAGATATATAGAAATATAGATTATTAGTTCGACAACCAGACAGACAGATAGATGATTAGTTTGACAGACAGACAGACAGACAGACAGACAGATAGATAGATGATTCGTTCGACAGGTAGACAGACATGCAGTCAAATAGATATGCAGACAGACAGACAGATAGATGATTCGTTCGACAGACAGAGACCGACAGATAGACAAACAGACAGATAGATAGATGGAAAAGAAAGACTGATAGATAGGTAGATAGATAGACAGACAGACAGACAGACAGACAGACAGACAGACAGACAGACAAACAGACAGACATAGACATAAATCACTCTTCAAAACACACACACTTTTTTTTGCTGGCAAACCAGTGAAATCTAATCCGTGAAACACACGCTTGAGAAATGTCTTTTTTTTTTCATTACATTTGTTTGTGGGAAAACCAGCTCTAATTCCTACATCCACCAAGACATTCCAGTGAAAACACACACACACGCTCTTTGTTGTACATCTATAATCATTTATATGTATATGCAGACACACACATGCATACTCACACATCTACAAAAAACTAAAATTAATTATAACTTAAAAGTTTGTATTTTTGTATTTTTGTTTGCTATAATACCAATAATTTCCAATAAGGGTCTTTTGTGACAGAATACTTTTTATTTATTAAATAACCCTAACACACCCTAAATAATATTAAACTGATATAAAATGAACAAATGATTAAACCCATCTAGGTTCTTTATCTTAAGCTTATTTAAGTTCTTTCAGCGTTGTACAAACAACATCCCTTATCCACGGTAAAATCAATGTAATGTACAGCTTCTCATGGCTTATTGTTTTAACATCCTACTTGCTGTCCTCCTCTAGATTATATTTTACAATGTACAGTAGAAAATGTGCTGAAGGTTTATGTGCTTAAGTAAATCAGATGCTTCATTAAGTGTCTGGCCCCTTCAGTACAATCACAGGCTGTGCTCGTTTATTATTCAGTTCTTTCATGGGTACATTTATCCCTTCATTCACTGATTTATGACACACTGCTGTCCATTTTTCCAGTGGTTCTGCTCTACATTCTGATGTCTCTGTCTGCAACCACACACACATACTGTAACACAAAGCACATGGAGCGTGAAGTCTGCCAGGTACATGCTAACACACACACGTGCATACACAAACACACTTACAGTAAAACACATGTACAGATATGACTACTATCAACTGCAATTATTAACTAACAACAAATCCATTGATTATTACTTAAATCAATGAATCTGATAAAAACAAAAGCCTTTTTCTGCATTATATTGAAAAAGCATGTTATTTTAAACTTTGACAAAAGCAAAAAAGGCAATCAAAAAGCTGAAAATATGTGCTATATTTTACTGTTTTGTTGTACAAATACAACCAAATACATAACAAATAAAAATGAGCTGATAATTAAAGGTTCCAGTGTTGGTTAAGCCACTTTGAAATTGTAGTTTCCCAAGTTACAAGCTACACATAACTTTAAGTTGTATAGTCAACAACAAACAAAAAGTAGCTAACTACATTGAAGCTATTTACAGAAGAAAATATTTATAACATTTGGATGAAATTAATTCTATTTTATTTAATATTCAATAATATCACCTGATACTGTAGTTATATATTTAATTAGTGTGACATTCCCTTAAAAAAATGAAATAGAATTTTCTACGGCAACCATAGTTTAACCATGATATTTGTAGTAAAATCATAGTAACCACAAAATTAACCATGGTTACCACAGTTATGGTTACTACAATATTACTATAGTAAAACCATGGTTAATTTTCATAAGGGTTAAACAAATAGGGTGACAACGTTAAACTGAACATAAATTTATACTAAATATACATTAACCCTTTAAGCTCTGAGGGTATTTTTAAAGATTTCTTGTTTCACTGGCACACCCAATATTAAAGGCTTATAACTTGACAAAAATAATAAGGAGGGTCAAGTGTTTGGTATCATTTTAAAGAACACTTTTCAGATTTTTAATGATATAGATTATGATAAATTCTCAGACACTTACTTGTTTTCTTATTTTTCTGATTTGACATTATATATCTCAGGGTGTTCATAAGGTAGGTCTGAAAAACTCATGTAACCTGTAATTTAATTTTTGTGTTGATACATCAAAGGAATCCAAAGTTATAGCATTACAAAAATAATAAAACAAATAAAACATAATAATTGTACATAAGAACTAAAAACGCATGAAAATACAACAATGACTAAAGTTATGCTCTCTCTCCAAAGCATGCCTGGCAAAAGTAACAAGATCTCATTCAGTTCCATTCTGTGTCATTTGAGCCATCATTGAGTCTGTGTCATGTACTTGGTGCCATATCCTAGTGGTCATATGTAATTAAAATCAATGATCCTCTCTGCCCATATTTGGATGACTTCCACCACTGGTAGCAGCGAATCCTAATACAATTGGTTTAGCGATCCATGACACAGGACTTCGTACCCCACCATTTCCGATTAAGTCATCTGATTCAGGAAAGCTATCGTGTTTTTAGCCAAATAGCACATTATGTGCTGTGTACATTGTGCTTCGTGTGGATTATCTAATGATCTATGCATCCGATTACGTTGTGTGTGGGCTTGTTTTAAAGATAAATGCCTTAGGGGTTCTGGGTAGCTCAGCAAGTAAAGACGCTGACTACCACACCTGGAGTCGCAAGTTCGAATCCAGGGCGTGCTTAGTGACTCCAGTCAGGCTTCCTAAGGCCCGGTTGCTAGAGAGGGTAGAGTCACATGGGCTAACCTCCTTGTGGTCACTATAATGTGGTTCTCACTCTCAGTGGGGCGCGTGGTGAGTTGTGCATGGATGCCGCGGAGAATAGCGTGAAGCCTCCACACGTGCTATGTCTCCGTAGTAACATGCTCTACAAGCCATGTGATAAGATGCGCGGCTTGATGGTCTCAGACATGGAGGCAACTGAGATTCATCCTCCACCACGAGGACTTAGAGCGCATTGGGAATTGGGTGAAGAAAAAAAAAGATAATTGTCTCCTCTAAGTAATGATATGTGTATTTTATGTTCTGTTTATTTTTCATTTAATTATAAGGAAAACGCGGCATATAATTGTGACGCTCCTGTTCTATCTGCTCTGTACGGGACTCGAAGCGGCGTCTACGGCATGGGAGGCTGGTGCGCTAACAAGGAGGCTACAGCCTCTAGCATCAGTCACTAATGCACCTCTTGACGTAAGGAGAGTGAGGTTTATACACATTGCACAGCTATATATCAGATGGCCACCGTTATACTCACCCCTTTAAACCTCACTCTCATCCGGGTCACAGCACCATTGTGACACTCCTGTTCTACATCTCCTACGTGGGAGGCGGGTCCGCTAACAAGGAAGCTAAAGGCTACAGCCTCTAGCATCAGTCACTAGTGCACCTCTTGAGATCAGGAGAGTGAGGTTTATACACATTGCAACGCTATCTATCAGCTGGCTCCCGTTACATAAGCAACACCTGTTTACATGTAACGTATGTCAAAGACATATACTTAGAAATTACTTGCTATTTGTTTGTCTCTGAGAATAACAAATAGGCTGGTTGTATTCTACTCTTTGAGAGCTTTCCAACAACATATGACACATGGCTATTTGATAAAATTTATGTTTTTACCGATTACAAATAGGTACAGTGCAAATTTATAAATAATAAGATTTCTATTTTGTGTTGGTCAAGACTGTAGTTATTAATATGTTGATAATTATTTGTTTCTCGGCCTATCCCAGCTTAAATGGTTATCAAACTAGAAAACACCCTATTTTATATATGTGAATTAAAATATAGTGATAAAAAGCAGCAATTCACTAAATATTTTGTTTCAAAAAAGTGAATGAGTGAATCGTTTATGCGAACTAGTTAATTTACATGAACAGTCCAAAAGAATCTATTCACTTAAATGATTTGGATTTCCCAGCGCTTCATGTGAGAGAGAGAGAGAGAGAGAGAGAGAGGATGGTTTAGGTGATCACATTTGATTACTTCCCCGACTTGCTGGAAATGAACAGTAACTTGTTACTGGAAAAGCTACACAATTGTGAAAATAGCTGAACTACTGTCATGCTAAAATGTGACGTTTTGCCATCAATTCTTTTGAAACACTTCTTTTTCTTTGAGTTTCATTTTGCGGAAAGTATTTTTTTCTTTGCGATGCTTCTTTTAATGTTTGCGGTACCTCTTTCCCTTTGCGCTTCATTTCTTTTTGCGCTTTACTATGTGGCACTGTTTTGACATGGGGCGGAGTTTCGAGTATGACGACATCACATGGGGCATGTGCAGTTTACATGCACCATGGGGCCCGCTAACTTCAAAACAAGTGGACGGGGTCACTGCGATTTAAGGTTTGTCTTATTTTCTCTCATTTCTAACCAATAATAATATCACTTAATGTTAAAAGCTGAAAAAAGCTCATTTTTAGAGTAAAAGTCCTAGTTACAATGCTTTGGTGCTACATGTAGCTTTTTAGCTAACATCACTGGGATGTGTCGTTTGACACACGTTACAGTCTGCTATTTTCATCTTAACTAGGTTTTTAAAAACTCCTATTTACATAATGAGAAGTATGTTTTTGTGCCATCAAAGCCTTGATCACAGTTCTTAATATTGATCTGATCAAAACACCTGACACTGTTTCATGATGTCGCTTGATTCAGTGTAAGAAGCTTTAAGGGGAACATAACAACAAACTTCATGGCTTGTTTTTAAATGTTAGTAATAAAAAAACAAGGCATTAATGCAGAAGAACTGCAGTATAATTTTACAGCATTATTTTATTTTTCTTAAGCACTTTTGAATGTTTTTGTGGCAGACCAATCCAATGTTACTCATGAGGAATAGTATATTAACCTTGTAAACAATGTGTATTCCAGTTATTTACTTAGGAAGTATATGGCTGAGAGGTACAAGAAGACCAAAGAATTTAGAGTATACTGGAGAAATGGTGATTCTTACTCCTTATCACAAGATGATGAAAACAGTTGTGGGGCTTTTGTGCTACTGGTGAGGCATTACAATGCTTCATGGCCACAGTCTTTTTTCTTTGTGTAACATTGTCTTTTCAATAAAGGAGTGGACTTATGTATAATATATATATATATATTTGACCAGAATGCTCTTGCGCTGATTAGAACCCAACATAATATTAGAACATAGCCACACACAAAATGCCAGAGCACCAGCTGTCATGTTCTATACCAGTGTGTGTAAAATGTACCAGAATGTCTTGTCTTTTGTAGTAACAATTTACTGATACTGAGTTTCACATGTTTTTAATAATTTATAAATAATACTTTAGCAAAGAGACTTGCTTTTGAGAGATTTTTCTCCTTTTTTTCTCCCCAGTTTGGAATGCCCAATTCCCAATGCGCTTTAAATCCTCGTTGTGGCGTAGTGACTCACCTCAATCCGGGTGGTGGGGGACGAATCTCAGTTGCCTCCATGTCTGAGACCGTCAATCCGTGCATTTTATCACATGGCTTGTTGAGCGTGTTACCGCGGAGACATAGCGTGTGTGGAGTCTTCACGCTATTCTCTGCGGCATCCACGCACAACACGCCACTCGCCCCACCTAGAGCGAGAACCACATTATTGTGACCATGAGGAGGTTACCCCATGTGACTCTACCCTCCCTAGCAACCAGGCCAATTTGGTTGCTTAGGAGACCTGGTTGGAGTCACTCAGTATGCCCTGGATTTGAACTTGCGACTCCAGGGGTGGTAGTCAGCGTCAATACTCGCTGAGCTAACCAGGCCCCCTACTTTTCAATGATTTTTTTGTGTTTTGTAAAATAAGAATGAGATATTTATGATTTTAAAGGGATTAGTTCATCAAAAACATTAATTCTGTCATTAACTTACCCTCATAGTTTCAAACCCATATTACACTCTTCTGTGGAACTCAAAAGATGTTAAGCAGAATGTTAGGGACTGGCAGCCTCAGTCACCATTTACTTTCATTGTATGGGAAAAACAGCAGCGCCAATATTCACAAATTCTCATGTTCCAAAGAAGAGGGTGAGTAAACAATGACAGAATTTTCATTTTTGAGTGCACTAATATTTTAATGTAACCAAAAGAAGACAGCGTTGCTAATTTTGTCAAGTTTTATTGCACTTTCATTTGAAGACATGGAAATATTACTAAAAAGTCTGACATAACCACCTCAGAAGAATTACTGATCTTATGTTACACATTTAAATATTTATCCTGTATTGGAGATGAGACCAAGGAGTTTGGGAGCAGGTGAGTCAAGTGCTCAAAGTTGATGGGCAATTCACAGGAGAAACATCTGGAAAAAGACTGCAAGTCAATCATCACTGCACATGAAATAGTATTTTATCAGCGTAATATATGACTGGTCTGCTATAACATACAAAAGTATGAATACTAACTAAATATAAAATATATTAAAGATAATGTGTTTTATTAAATTCATTAACAAATATGTTTCTTGCACAAACTCTAATTTAGAGTTAATTTATGGTATGTGTTCTTCAGGAAGTGTGATTCATATTTCATAAAGGCACTTCTATAGCTACACTGCAGTTCTTCTGCATTAATGCCTTGTTTTTTTATTACTAACATTTAAAAACAAGCCATGAAGATTGTTGTTATGTTCCCCTTAAAGCTTCTTACACTGAATCAAGCGACATCATGAAACAGTGTCAGGTGTTTTGATCAGACAGGTAATATTAAGAACTGTGATCAAGGCTTTGATGGCACAAAAACATACTTCTCATTATGTAAATAGGAGTTTTTAAAAACCTAGTTAAGATGAAAATAGCAGACTGTAACGTGTGTCAAACGACACATCCCAGTGATGTTAGCTAAAAAGCTACATGTAGCACCAAAGCATTGTAACTAGGACTTTTACTCTATAAAGGAGCTTTATTTCAGCTTTTAACATTAAGTGATATTATTATTGGTTAGAAATGAGAGAAAATAAGACAAACCTTAAATCACAGTGACCCCGTCCACTTCTTTTGAAGTTAGCAGGCCCCATGGTGCATGTAAACTGCACATGCTCCTTGACCTGTGAATAAGCCACGCCCCATGTGATCTTGTCATACTCAAAACTCCGCCCCATGTCAAAAGAATTGAAGCGCAAAGGGAAACAGGTACCGCGAACATTAAAAGAAGCATCGCAAAGAAAATAACACTTTCCGCAAAATGAAACTCAAAAAAATAGAAGTGTTTCAAAAGAATTGATGGCAACAGTCTGTTGCAGATTAAAAAAAGGATCTCAATTCTTGGGTTTTATTTAATACATTATATTGTTTTTTGCAATTAAATACAGCTTTGTCTTTTGCATTACTTAATTTTTTTTTTGAAAATATATAAGTCATCATTTTGTCTCCATACAAGGCATTTTGGTAAATAGATGGAATTAGCTGGTACCACAGAACTCATGCTAGAACACAAATGAATAAAGTAAGCCATATAAAACGAAACTCTGTGAATAGAGAGATAGTTTAATTATATCATTTTGTTTTTTAGAATAAGTTCAATGATACCAGCAAGTTCCATCCATCCATCCATCCATTTACCATGCCAATGATAATTAAAAGTAATTAAAATAATGAACAGCAACTAGAGGAAACATTTGAACACCAGACTGAGATTTATACCTGGTTACTAGAAGCAGGTAGACCCGCCTTCCCCCTCGTGCTTGCAAAAATATTTTCAGTGAGAAATTCATGCCAAAAGTGTGAGCGCAACAAAGGGAAGACGGAACAGTGTATATCGGATTATTTCTGGAAAATATTTATGCCACAAACACAAGTCATTTACACGTTTGGAGTAGTTTATTTTACACATACAGACTGATTCTACATGGTCAATCCGTTTTGCTGTTCTTTTAACCCTTTGCTTGCATATCGCTGAATTATGATATGTGTATATATATATATAGAACTGGATTGCTCATGACATCATATCATTGAAGCCACTGTGCCGCCATATTGCTATGCCCAAACATTCCAATGTGACTATTGACTTAATAGGAAATCATCTCACTTCAGCGAGTAAACATTAGTCATTCAATCACCTATTTTATATATGAAATCCGAATGTATTTTATATCTGAAATCTGCATGTACATCCCTACAACACAAATGTCCTACACATGCAATTATTTATTTATTAAGTCAGGAATTGTTCCTGCTTCTTGAAGACCCGAGCGAGTTATGTGTATCTGTATCAAACAGTATCCACCTTTAACAAACTTCATCAGCGAACAAATCAGCTGAATGTAAACAAGTTCACTGAAACTGAGGTAAAATACATACATACAGACAATTTTTATTTATTGTGAATATCGAAGTGTTTGTTCAGAATTACTTGTTTTATGTTTTCATTAAAAAGTGCCTTGTTCTCGCGGTCACCTGAATAAGAGCACGCGCTCTCTCTCTCTGTATCACACACGCAGCACTGAGGGAGACACGCAAAGCAAAGCTGGATAAAATTAAACTGAAAAATCCCAGGAGATCAGCAGTTACAGAAATACTCAAACCAGCCTGTCTGGCACCAACAATTATGCCACGGTCCAAATCACTGAGATAATTTTTTTTTTCCCATTCTGATGGTTGATGTGAACATTAACTGAAGCTCCTGACCCATATCTGAATGATTTTATACACTGCTGCCACACGATTGGCTGATTAGATAATCGCATGGATGATTGTTGGTGCCAGATGGGCTTGTTTGAGTATTTCTGTAACTGCTGATCTCCTGGGATTTTCACGCACAACAGTCTCTAGAATTTACTCCGAATTGTGCCAAAAATACAAAAACATCCAGTGAGCTGTTTTGGTGGCATGAGGGGGACCTACACAATATTTGGCAGGTGGTTTTAATGTTGTGGCTAATCGGTGTATATATCAGTGGTTTGCACTGTTTTTGGCCATATTTAGGTGCAAAAACAGTGCCAAAAGTGTAAGCGCGGAAAAAAGGAAGTCAGAAGAACACACACCAAATTTACTTTGTGTTAATATGAAATCACAGATTAACAACACAGGAATTACACTTATGCAAAGCATTAAAGTATTGCTAATATTTTGTTCTTACACTTACAACTTGATTTCCACCTTTACAAAATGTTCTGTGCGCATGCAATTTATTTTTACTCTTGCAATTTGGTTTACGCTTTCACAAATCTTACGCTGTGCATGCAGATTTTTCTATAATGCTTGTAACTTCATTTATGCTTTTACAAATCTTACTGTGTGCATGCATATCATTTAGGCACAATTTTACCCTCAAACACACAGCTGAGACACAAAGACACTCACATCTACATCCGTAATAAAGCAAGTTACTCAGAGGAACACTGTATAGTCTCAGTGGCCTTATTTGACGTTTGTGTATGCTGAGTAAAATGCAATGCTAGACAACTCATTGGGAATACCCTCCGATGTTTACACTGGTTTCCACGGTAACTGGGGACACACTGAGTGAAGGCGAGTGGGAGTGTTTCTCTGAGTTTGTGTGTATTTTGTAGGCAAAAAGCTGAGTGTATGTCAGAAATTATGTGTGAATATATGTCAGAAATTATAAAATAACATGCAAACAATGAAATCGGAAAGAGCAATTTTAGCATTTCATAATGATATCAGAGTTTATTTATATCTTACCTTACAGCCTTCTAACCCGACTAAACCAACAGGACCGAGCAGACCAGGGTCACCCTAAACACACAAAGGCAGGCAAACATGAGACATAAACAGCCTAGTACTGCCTTACAGAGGTGTTTGCTGTTAAAACTCTTCTTGTATTTGTGTATTATGTTTGTGTTCAATGAGGTAGAGAATAGAGAATAAAAACTTCTAATTTAAGTCCTCTTGAAAAGAACCAATGTCAGTGAAGTAACTTTTTACAATATAATACTGATGATGTGTATGTATTTATATGAATATATATATATATATATATATATATATATATATATATATATATATATATATATATATATATATATATATATATATATATATATAAAATGGCAGCCAAAAGTTTGGAATAATAGATTTTGCTCTTTCGGAAGAAAATTGGTACTTTAATTCACCAAAGTGGTATTCAACTGATCACAAAGTATAGTCAGGACATTACTGATGTAAAAAACAGCACCATCACTATTTGAAAAAAGTCATTTTTGATCAAATCTAGACAGCAGCCATCACTCCAACACCTTATCCTTGAGTAATCATGATAAATTGCTAATTTGGTACTAGAAAATCACTTGCCATTATATCAAACACAGTTGAAAGCTATTTGGTTCGTTAAATGAAGCTTAACATTGTCTTTGTGTTTGTGTTTGAGTTGCCACAGTATGCAATAGACTGGCATGTCTTAAGGACAATATTAGGTCAAAAGTGGCAAAAAAGAAACAGCATTCTCTAGAAACTCATCAGTCAATCATTGTTTTGAGGAATGAAGGCTATACAATTCTTGAAATTGCCAAAAATTTAAGATTTAATTCAAAGGTGTACACTACAGTCTTCAAAGACAAAGGACAACTGGCTCTAACAAGGACAGAAAGAGATGTAGAAGGCCAGATGTACAACTAAACAAGAGGATAAGTACATCAGAGTCTCTAGTTTGAGAAATAGACGCCTCACATATCCTCAGCTGACAGCTTCATTGAATTCTACCTGCTCAACACTAGTTTCATGTATAACAGTAAAGAGAAGACTCAGGGGTGCAGGCCTTATGGGAAGAATTGCAAAGAAAAAGCCACTTTTGAAACAGAAAAACAAAAAGAAAAGGTTAGAGTGGGCAAAGAAACACAGACATTGGACAACAGATAATTGGAAAAGCGGGAGCGGGATCGATTTGGAGGTGGATGGTCCGTCATGGTCTGGGGCGGTGTGTCACAGCATCATCGGACTGAGCTTGTTGTCATTGCAGGCAATCTGAATGCTGTGCATCACAGGGTAGACATCCTCCTCCCTCATGTCAGGGAGTCATTCCTCAGGAATGTCAGTGTTCTGCCATGGCCAGTGAAGAGCCCGGATCTCAATCCCATTGAGCACGCCTGAGACCTGTTGGATCGGAGGGTGAGGGCTAGGGCCATTCCCTCCAGAAATGTCCGGGAACTTGCAAGTGCCTTGGTGGAAGAGTGAGGTAACATCTCACAGCAAGAACTGGCAAATCTGGTGCAGTCCATGAGGAGGAGATGCACTGCAGTTCTTAATGCAGCTGGTGGCCACACCAGATACTGACTGTTACTTTTGGGGGACCCCCCCCCCTTTGTTCAAGGACACATTATTCCATTTCCGTTAGTCACATGTCTGTGAAACTTGTTCAGTTTATGTCTTATTTGTTGAAACTTTAAAGGTTCATACAAATATTTACACACCTTTTGAAAATAAAAGCAGTTGAAAATGAGAGGACATTTCCTTTTTTACTGAGTTTATATATACAGTATATACACCGATGAGCCAAAATATTATGACCACTCACAGGTGAAGCGAATAACATTGATCATCTTCTAACAAGGCCACATCTCAAGGTCTGAGTAGATTAGATGGTAAGCAAACAATCAGTTCTCATAGTCAACATGCTGAATGCAGGAGAAATGGGCAGGAGTGAAGACCTGAGTGACTTTGACAAGGGCCGAATTGCTATGGTCAGACAACTGGGTTAGAGCATCTCTGAAACATCAAGGCTTGTGGGGTGCTCCTGGTCAGCAGTGGTGAGTACCTACCGACTGTGGTCCGAGGAGGGACAAACCACAAACCAGCAACAGGGTGTTGAGCATCCAAGGCTCATCGATGCGTGAGGGCAACGAAGGCTGTACCGTCTGGTCCGAACCAACAGAAGGTCTACAGTGGCACAAGTCATCGAAACTTTTAATGATGGTTACAGGTGGAATGTGTCACAACACACAATGCATCGCACCCTGCTGCGTATGTGGCTGCGTAGCTGCAGACCGGTCAGAGTGCCCATGATGACCCCATTGTCCACCATCTAAAGTGCATGCAATGGGCACGCAAGCGTCGGAACTGGACATTGGTGCAGTGGAAGAAGGTCGCCTGGTCTGATAAATCCCGTTTCCTTTTACATCACATGGATGGCCGTATACAAGTGCGCTGTTTACCTGGGGAAGTGATGACACCAGGATGCACAGTGGGAAGACAACAAGCCGATGGAGGGAGTGTGATGCTATGCAGGGAAACCCTGGGTCCGGCCATTCATGTGGATGTCAATTTGACACGTGCCACCTACCTAAACATCATTGCAGACCAAGTACACCCCTTCATGGCAATGGTATTCCCAGATGGCAGTGGTCTCTTTCAGCAGGGTAATGCGCCCTACCACAGTGCACACATTGTTCGGGAATGGTATGAGGAACATGTTGAAGAGTTCAAGGTGTTGCCCTGGCCTCCAAATTCCCCAGATCTCAACCCGATTGAGCATCTGTGGGATGTTCTGGACCAACAAGTCCGATCCACGGCAGCTCCACCTCGCAACTTACAGGACTTGAAGGATCTACTGCTAATGTCTTAGTGCCAGATACCACAGTACACCTTCAGGGGTCTTGTAAAGTTCATGCCTCGGCGGGTCGGCGCTGTTTTGATGGCATGCGGAGGACCAACAGCATATTAGGAAGGTGGTCATAATGATTTGGCTCATCAGTGTATATACTGTATATACATGTGTGTTTTGTTTTGTTTTTATACATTAAAAGAGAAGTAATGCATTACAAATGAATGCACTTTATGTGGAGACAGACAGATAGATACAGTGGCAAGAAAAAGTATGTGAACCCTTTGGAATTAGCTGTTTTTTGCATTAATTGGTCATAAAATGTGATCTTATCTTCAAAGTATTGATAAGCACAATGTGCTTAAACTGACAACACACAAACAATTATAATCTTTCATGTCTTTATTAGACACATCCCATTAAACACTGACGGTGCTGTGGAAAAAGTAAGTGAACCCTTGCATTTAATAACTGGTCGATCCTCATTTCCAAGCTTTTCCTGAAGCTGCGGATTAGACCTGCACAATGTTCAGAAAGAATTTTGGACCATTCTTCCTTACCGAACTGCTTCAACTCCATATTCTTAGGATGTCTGGTGTGAATGTCTCTCTTGAGGTCATTCCACAGCATCTCTATTGGGTTAAGGTCTTGGCCACTCCAAAAGGTGAATTTTCTTTTTTTGAAGCCATTCTGTAGTGGATTTACTTTGATGTTTATGGTCATTGTCCTGCTGCATCGCCCAATTATTACTGAGCTTCAGCTGGCGCACAGCCACCCTGATATTATCCTTTTTTTTTTTCTTTTTTTTTTTTTTTTTTTTTTTACCTCATTCAGCATGCTGCATGAGTGCTTTTTATAAGTCAAAGTAGCTCTAACCCACACCTCCAATCTCATTTAATTAACTGGATGCCAGATTTGCCAACTCCTGACTCTAATTAGCTTTTGTTGATGTCATTAGCCTCGGGGTTCACATACTTTTTTCCAACATACACTGTTAATGTTTGAATGATGTATTCAACATGTACAAGAACAATACAATAATTTGTGTATTATTAGTTAAAACAGATTGTGTTTGTTCATTATTTTAACTTAGATGAAGATCAAACTAGATTCCAAGACAAATTTCTTTAAAGTAATTATTACTGGGGATGTCTGTAATGTTCTCTAAAATATTTTAGCAGCATATTGCACTTTTTGTTGTTTCCAAGAAGCCTGTATGTACATATACTGTATTTAATGTGTTTTCTTTTGGTGTAATAAACAACCTTTCTTTTTTGTGCCTAAGTCACACTAGGGGAAAGATTTAAAAATTCCAATAAATGCATTAAAAAAAAATAAATAAAAAAAAATCAAATCGTTAACTGAATTGAATCACATTTCAATTTGTATCTAAATAAGTCATTCTCAGTTTGCAAAAAATAGTTTATTTAATCAAAAACCTATGCTCGTGAATCAAATTAATTAGCTTTCAACATAAAGATTCACACTCCTAGTTGTAACATGTTCTAACATGTACCTAGGTGTTGCTAGCATGTTTTAGCATGTTGCTAGGCATTGCTAGCATTCTAGTATGTTGCTAGGGCATTGCTAGGTGGTTGCTATGGTGTTCTGGGTGGTTGCTATGGTGTTCTAAGTGGCTGCTAGGCTGTTGCTAGGGTGTTTTTGGTGGTCGCTAAGGCGTTACTATGTGACAGCCAGACAGACAGACATACAGATAAGTAGATAGATAGCTTCTGTTGAATGTCTGGCGAAATAGCGTTGGGAAGCCACAAGGGGGTGATATAACATTTACTGAAGCAGATTGCAAGGCACAGGTATTACAACATAGAACAGGTATTTTAGAGCTCCTTGCACAGGATGCAAACACACAAATGTTACTAAGGTTTTTACACTTCTTCAAGAATAATAGTGATGTTGATGAGTTTGCAGGTTAGTGTATGTTTCATTCAAGCTGTTTTATAAAAGACAGCAAGGTCTGTCACAAACTACAGTATGGTACTAGACAAGTATAATAGAATTTACTTTATGATTTTAAGTTTATGGGAAAATTGTCAGAACACTGTTAATAATGTGACACAAATATGCAATGTATGCTCAGCATTGATGCAAGAAGTGTCTCATAGTGTCTAAAGCTAATTGATCTAATGAAAGAGTAATGGATATTGTGGATAGTGTATTAGGACAAGTTTTTACTCACTTTATCTCCTTTTGGTGCTTTTCCAGGAGAGAGTCCAGGGTCTCCTTTTTTCCCCTGAGAGATAAAACAACAAAGAAACAGAAAGAAGAAAGAATGAAAACAAGAATTTTTACATCTGAAGAAAATGAGAGTGGTGTTTGTCTGTGCAAAACTCGCCACAATGAACCTAAGATGTTCTGCGTGGCTGCTTACTGACCCAAAGCTCATTTTCTGGTCCCTAAATATGGCTCAGGTCCCTCCTTTGTTATAATCTTCACTCATTTTTATTGTCTGCCAGGTGACAACTGTATGTTTGAAAACTAAAAGCATGCCTCTCCTCAACAGATGGCATGATTTGGGGTAAATTATGAATATAGAACAAGTGTGCAGGACAAGTCAAATGCCAAATTTCAATACTTAGGAGTAGGGGTTCAGTAATATTCTTAACCATAAGTATAAGCGTAATAGTGTTGCTTGCCTTAACAAACAGCGTTAATTATGTTAATAAACTCAAAGTCAGACAGTTATTTAATCTGTTTTTAGATGCTGATCTTCCATTTGATGAAAGCCTCATGTTAAAGTAATTAAGGGTTTGTGTGTACATTTACTGTACATGTGTGTGTCGCAGACAGACAGAAAGGGAGAGAGCATGTGGTAAGTTTTACTCGAGGCTGTTACACCTTTACCAGGTTTGTGTTCAAAGGGCACTTGAAATAATTAAACACAGAAAGCAAAGACCATGCAATCACTTAAACACACACACATTTCCTGCTGGGCCCCTCGGCTGTTTACCACCTTTGTTGTATTTAGAAGGATGAAAGCGGTGGACCAATCACACAGCAGGACATTACCCACACACTCACACACCTAAAGCCAAGCACACACCACAAGACTGAAGACTGTTCAGGCTAGGGTATACTTCATTTTCCACATGCCGTTACGTCTCGTGCATGTTCGTGAGATGACCGCCATACTTGCCCAGGCCGCCACGTGTGTCGAGTTGGAGTGGAACCTTCCACCGTCCTCTGAGCCCTCACGGCTAGATGATTGGTTCCTAAGTTCGGGGCGCCGCTCACAGCCACCCCCACCTCTTCCTGGAAGTGCACGACGAGCTGACGATGTCATGGAAGGCAACTTTTTCTGCCCGAAACCAACCTTCCAGACCTCTGGAACCTCCACGTCTGGCCCTTGGATGGGACATGGAAGACCTAAGTGGCCTACCACCAGCAGTGGTAGACACGATCATTCAGGCCAGAGCTCCCTCCACAAGGCAGCTTTATACCCTGAAGTGGCGTCGGTTCGCGAATTGGTGTTCTTCCCGAGCTGAAGACCCTCAGAGATGCGCAGTCGAGTCAGTGCTTTCCTTCCTGCAGGAGAAGCTGGAGGAACGGCTGTCCTCCTCCACCTTGAAGGTGTATGTGGCCGCCATAGCGGCACACCACGATACAGTGGACGGTAAGTCCTTAGGGAAGCACGACCTGATCATCAGGTTCCTGAGAGGCACCCGAAGGCTGAATCCTCCTAGGCCAAGCCTGTTCCCCTCATGGGATCTCTCCATGGTCCTCCTGGGCCTTCGCGGAGCCCCCTTTGAGCCGCTAGAGTCAGTCGAGTTGAAAGCCCTCTCCTTGAAGACGGCCCTCTTGATTGCATTCACCTCCATCAAGAGGGTCGGGGACCTTCCAAGCGTTCTCTGTCAGCGATACCTGCCTTGAGTTCGGTCCGGGTGACTCTCACGTAATCCTGAGACCCCGGCCGGGCTATGTGCCCAAGGTTCCCACAACCCCCTTCAGGGATCAGGTGGTGAACCTGCAAGCACTGCCCCAGGAGGAGGCAGACCCAGCCCTGTCATTGCTGTGTCCGGTGCATACTTTGTGCATCTACTTAGATTGCACACAGAGCTTTAGACACTCTGAGCAGCTCTTTGTCTGCTTTGGCAGACAGTGGAAAGGGAACGCTGTCTCCAAACAGAGGCTTGCCCACTGGATCATGGATGCCATCGCTATGGCATACCAGGCCCAGGCCGTGCCCGCCGCTATGGGAATACGAGCACACTCCACAAGGAGGTTGGCATCCTCATGGGCACTGGCCTATGGCACCTCTCTTGCAGACATCTGCAGGGCAGCGGGCTGGGCGACACCCGATACCTTCGCGAGATTTTACAATCTCTGGGTTGAGCTGGTTTCGTTCTGTGTTCTGTCAGGTACGAACAGGTACGTTTGGGAATACGGACAGCTGGCCGGGTGTATCGCTTGTGTATAGCGCCTTTCCCCTCCAAAGAGGCAAAGATGTGCGCTTTTCCCATGCGAGTTCACGAACCTGTGAACCCTGGATGTCCTTCCTCCCTAGCCCTGTGGCTCACGAATTCAGCGGAGGAATTCACAGCTGGAACCAGTACGTGTGCTAATATGCCCTTACTGAGGTAGGTGCTCCACAGGTGCCGATTACTCCGGTAACCCCCTGTGATGTATTTTCCACAGTACGGTCTCCCTGTTGGCAGACTTGCGTCTCCCTTCGACAGAGCCCTCTCTGTCCCGGTCGCTGTGTTTGTAGAGCTCCTCCCCTTTCAGGCAGGACCTACCACCGTGCCTCTTCCATGTGCGGCTCTGAGCCCACATGACGTGCTTGCCACATGTTACCTCCCCTCTGGGCAGGATGTGGTCTCCATGGGGACTTTTCCCCCTGAAAGAATAGGATAGGAAAAGAACACCTTCCCCGGCGCATATATTATAATGGCCCCAGCTGAATAACTGAATACTCTGTGGAGAGAAAACATAGAGAGAAAAGGCCACAGCTTGCGCGGCCTGCTTCCATACTAGATACGTCTCTTCCCCCCCAGGGATGTGGGGAACTATACAATGTTTTTTGGGGCGTTGGGGGAGGCTACGTGCAGACCGGTGCACCTGCTAATACGCACGCAGCAGCTTGCTTGCACCTGCACCGGCAGTCCACGTAACATGGTTCAGCTAGTTGTGGCATTTTGTATAGGGACCACTAGTGTCACTACATCGACACAATGTCGAGTGAATGACAGAAGGGGAACGTCTCGGTTACTGTCATAACCTCCATTCCCTGATGGAGGGAACGAGACGTTGTGTCCCCCCTGCCACAATGCTGTACTACCCGCTGAAATGGCCGGGACCCTGTCTCGGCTCCTCAGCACAAAACCTAAATGAGTGGTTGTGAGCCAGCTACTTTTATACCCGTATGTCCAGGGGAGTGACATGCAAGTTCCACTCGCCAATTCTCATTGGCCTTTTCTCAAAGATCTGTGGTGTTCGGAGCTCTCAAGAGTGACCCCTAGTGTCACTACATCGACACAAAGTCTTGTTCCCTCCATCAGGGAACGGAGGTTATGAGAGTAACCGAGACGATATCTTTAATGTTATTAAAACTAGTAAGAAAGTCTTTTAAGATATCTTTGATTACTCTTCAATTTTTTATATATAAAAATCAATTTCCAAATATCTGAAATACCATTGATATCAAGAATGCGTACTCCCGGGGTTCTGGGTAGCTCAACAAGTAAAGACGCTGACTACCACACCTGGAGTCACGCATAATTAAATGTAGAAAGGGCTTAATCTTGATGTTGTTCGTTAACATGTCGTCAGGAAAACATTCTCGCTAAAATGCTATGTGTGCAAATTTTAAGAATAAAATTTTAGGATGGTAGCTTCAGTCAGGGAAGAGAATGATCTTGTAATAAGGCACATCCACACATTTGTTTTGTTGTTTGTGTGTGGAAATGCTGGTTATCCAAGGAAGTCTTGCTGGTTAAGCTAGTCAAAAAGCCTTATTGGAACACCAGCACACCAGCAATTGTTTTGGTTTATAGACCCTCTTTAATATTTCAGCAATTCCTCACCACACAATCCGCACACAAATGTTCTTTTCTAAATCATGGGAAAGACTTTCCACAATCTGCTTGGATTCCCCTAAGTCCAGATAAATCAAAGTGTTTGCACGTGTGTGTACACAGGGTTTTGTACGCAGCCCAATAGTACCAGCAGGCGTAATGGTGATGAATATAACAGAATGGATCTCCAGTCCAGACAGAGAGAGAGATGAGCAGAGCAGTACTAGTGATCAGACAGCGGTTTATTTGATGGTAAGTGTGGGTGTGTTTTTGTACCTTCAAACCTAGAGGCCCGGGTCGACCTGGCTTGCCGTGTGGTCCCGGGGGTCCCTACAGGAAATGACAAAAAAACAAGACACAGACGAAATGAACAATTAAACGGAAGCACACACAATATAAAGGCCAGAAACATATGCTGCGCAAGTACAAAAGGCGAAAGCTTGGCCCATGCATCGCAAGAATGTGATCCTGATCCATATGTGTATACATATTTATGTTAATGTGGCAGTAACAAACGTCAATCCTCCAGGGGGCGATTCAGTTACTTTAAAATTTTTGTGTCATCAAACCGAATATTTTATTCAGGTAGTTAATTAAAAATATGTCAACAGTGTTAACAAAGTTTAATGAACTTTTCTATTGCTCCTGACCTTGTCCTAATAGCATCAATTCTAAACGATTTCCTATCTGAGGTCAGAGGTCACAGTGAGGGTCAAGTTCAGTGGGTTTTATTGAAGGGTAACAGTCCATAAATAACAATGGATTGTGTGTGTGTGTGTGTGTGTGTGTGTGTGTGTGTGTTTGTTACTATACCAGAGACAGTATAAGGAGGAAGTATTTGATTCATTGGAGAAAATTTAATGAGAGGAAATGCAATTTTTAATTTGGAGGATGAAAGAAGTTGCTTTGAATTGCTTTGCATGATGAAGAGACAGAAATTTATGTCATTATTCATTATCAAATCATTGATCAACTCATGTTTACAGAGCCCAAAGTAAATATGGTGACACATAAATAACATTATACCCAGTGTTGGGTGTATCCAAAGTAATTAGTAATGGTAATGTAATAACTTTTTAATCAAAAAGTAATGCAATGCATTACATTTTAAATTCTTGTTATCAGATTACAATTACTGACTTTCAATGAAAGTAATTACTTCTAAGTACAGGTACATTACTTGCACTAAAGTAATATGTATAATATGTTAAAAAATATGAGTTCAAATGTACGTCTGTTAACGTTTCAGTGACTGGTGAAGGGTGTGTGACAATGAATGAGAAAATATAGACATTTTGAATTTTTGAAAACCAAAAACTTTTCTAGGAAAAGTTATTTAGAAAGTAACTTAAAAATAAAATAATTAGTAATGTGATTCCTTTTTAGATTAAGTAATCATTAAAGTAATCTGGTTACATTTTTTAGAGAAGTTATTAGTCATTTGTAGTGGATTACTTATTTTGAGTAATTTACCCAACACAGATTATACCTCAACGGTTCTTGCACGTCTCTTGCCCAAGAACCAATGAGGTTTCATGTAAATGACGTGTCGCCATTTTTTATTTGGGCTCTGTAAATCCCGGTCTGTTTATCATACAAAGGGATCGAATGCCTTCAGAAGACTTGAAATATGATGCACGAGTCACATGCACTACTTTTGGGTGCTTTAAGCTTTATCCTCATCCATATGCGTGGCTGTTGCATTTTGGCTTTGCTATACACAACGCATAATTTAAATTAATTTAAACCGACTGATCTTAGTTCAGGAGACTCTGCGCTGTCAGTAAAGAGTTAAACTTTCGATGCACTGAGTCATGTGACCAAACAACATAGCGCTGATCACAGCAGAGTTTGTGTTTGGTTGAAACGGTAATAAAACTACATCTGGTAAGAAACCTAATTACGTTTTTACATTGAAATCTGTTTGAGTCAAAAGATTTGAGTCTCTAGTTTCATTCGATATGCCATTTTTATCGCGAAATGGCACGCTATTAAACACAAAGAGCACGCACATGGACTGTATGCTCAGTTTCAGTTAAAATATCCTTTATTCACTGTGCATTACCACATTGAGAATTAATGGATGCATTAATTTCAGAGGTTTATATGGAGTTAGGATGAAAACAGGGTGAATTTAAAACTGTTCTGAGACCAGTGCAGACAGACAGCACACTGGAGGTTAAGTCATTCACTAAACAGGGAGCAAGGGATCATCCTATTGGACTCTATACAGCATTCAGTGCATTCAGTCCAAACTTCAGGCTGCAGATGATGTTTAGATCATTCAACATGTTTGGCAGACATGGGACAATGGTAATCAATACATAGATTCAGAATTTATAATGTATCATTTTATTTTTACATGGTTGGCAGTGATTGGATGATGCTGGCCATTACTTGAATCAGAATTATTTAAGATAATTTCTGATGTAATGTCTTTAATGTCTCAAAAACACGAGTAGCCAACACTCCTAGAAACATAATAAACAATTTGATAAAAAAAAAATCTGACTTTCTATAGTTTGATATTATTTAAAGTTTCACAACTTAGTCCCACTGTCCACATATATGGACATACATTTTTAGGAAAAGTATTTGGTCTAGAATTTTTAATTTTTTAGTCAAACTCAGGTCTAAGGAGGAGGTTACACTGAGTCCACTGCCACTGCATGAAAATTAAAACAAGGGACGAGACCTTCTATATGTCCCACTAAAACAGCAATAACAACAATCCTTTAAAATATATCCTTCAGTGTTTCGCAGAATAAAGAATGTCTTAAAAGTTTAAAACAATATGAGATTAAATAATTACAGAATTGTCAATTTTGTGTGAACTATCTGTTTAAAAGGTTAAGGGGATGGAGGAAGTGAAAATTTAGAAGATTATAATGTGGGTCCAAATAATATAAGCTGACTTCACTGAAAGTCCTCTTTGTTTTACTAACAAGCATGCACTCACACACATGAATAATTGCTCATACACATTTAACATTAAAAGAGCGCCGGCTGAACAAGGACATGCAGTCAGACTTTATAACACATGCCCTTAAATACTAACACACACTCATTCACAGCAGCACACAGAGAGACTTCACTGTGATCCTTTGACGTGTGAACACTACATGTTGACTACAGTTGCTAAAACAACACCTCACACCCATGTGACCCTGTCAACAAAGGTCAGAGTTCAAGCAAAGTCTATGAATGGGACTATGTGTATACACTGGTGGCCAAAGTTTGGAATAATGTACAGATTTTGCTCTTATGGAAAGAAATTGGTACTTTTATTCACCAAAGTGGCATTCAGCTGATCACAATGTATAGTCAGGACATTAATGCGAAAAATTACTATTACAATTTGAAGAAAAAAAAATGTTCAGAACTTCTTTAACTACTTCAAAGAGTTATCATCAAAAAATCCTCCACTTGGGGGCCTGGTTAGCTCAGCGAGTAAAGATGTTGACTACCACCCCTGGAGTCGTGAGTTCAAATCCAGGTCGTGCTGAGTGACTCCAGCCAGGTCTCCTAAGCAACCAAATTGGCCCAGTTGCTAGGGAGGGTAGAGTCATATGGGGTAACCTCCTCATGGTCGCTATAATGTGGTTCTCGCTCTTGGTGGGGCATGTGGTGAGTTGTACGTGGATGCCGCGGAGAATAGCATGAAGCCTCCGCACGCGCTATGTCTCCGCGGTAACGCTCAAGCCACGTTATAAGATGCGCGGATTGACGGTCTCAGATGTGGAGGCAACTGAGATTCATCCTCTGCCACCCAGATCGAGGCGAGTCACTATGCCACCATGAGGACTTAGAGCGCATTGGGAACTGGGCATTCCATATTGAGGAGAAAAGGAAAAAAAAAAAATTCTCCACATGCGGCAATGACAGCTTTGCAGATCCTTGGCATTCTAGCTGTCAGTTTGTCTAGATACCCAGGTGACATTTCACCCAGTGCTTCCTGTAGCACTTGCCATAGATGTGTCTGTCTTGTCGGGCACTTCTCACGCACCTTACAGTCTAGCTGATCCCACAAAAGCTCAATGGGGTTAAGATCCATAACACTCTTTTCCAATTATCTGTTGTCCAATGTCTGTGTTTCTTTGCCCACTCTAACCTTTTCTTTTTGATTTTCTGTTTCAAAAGTGGCTTTTTCTTTGCAATTCTTCCCATAAGGCCTGCACCCCTGAGTCTTCTCTTTACTGTTGTACATGAAACTGGTGTTGAGCGGGTAGAATTCAATAAAGCTGTCAGCTGAGGACGTGTGAGGCGTCTATTTCTCAAACTAGAGACTCTGATGTACTTATCATCTTGTTTAGTTGTACATCTGGCCTTCCACATCTCTTTCTGTCCTTGTTAGAGCAAGTTGTCTTTTGTCTTTGAAGACTGTTAGTGTACCTTTGTATGAAATCTTCAGTTTTTTTGGCAATTTCAAGCATTGTATAGCCTTCATTCCTCAAAATAATGATTGACTGACGGGTTTCTAGAGAAAGCTGTTTCTTTTTTGCCATTTTTGACCTAATATTGAGCTTAAGACATGCCAGTCTATTGCATATTGTGACAACTCAAAAACAAACACAAAGACAATGTTAAGCTTCATTTAACGAACCAAATAGCTTTCAACTGTGTTTGATATAATGGCAAATGATTTTCTAGTACCAAATGATCAATTTATCATGATTACTCAAGGATAAGGTGTTGGAGTGATGGCTGCTGTCTAGATTTGATTAAAAATGACTTTTTTCAAATAGTGATGGTGCTGTTTTTTTACATCAGTAATATCCTGATTATACTTTGTGATAAGCTGAATGCCACTTTGGTGAATTAAAGTACCAATTTCCTTCCGAAACAGCAAAATCTGTACATTATTCCAAACTTTTGGACGCCAGTATAGCTGTGTTCGGATTGGAATACTAGCTTACTACATACTGAATACTGCACAGTGCACACTGTATACTGCCTACTAAATAAACGTTTCAAACAGTAGTTTGCTACATTGTTGTCACATGACCTCATCGTGCTGCATTTTTGAGGTGTATAGTTATCATATTGGAAATGAAAACAGTTATTTTTGTACCTGTAATTCAATTTGGCAGAAAAATGCCTTTGGCAATTCTATCAAAGTATTTTTGAGTATTTTTTGTCTTATTTACCGATAAAAATATGTAAACATCCTTAAAACAAGACAAAATTCCTTGAGAAGCAAAATGACATAAGATCTTGTTTTAAGAGAAATCTAACTAAATATAGTGAGGTTTATGCTTAAAACAAGAAAAAACTATTTGCCAATGGAGTAAGAAAAATTATTTTTTTTCATTTGAATCAAGTTTTTTTCCCTTACACAACTGGCCATAGTTTTTTCTTGATATAAGCATAAATATTACTAAATGTTGTTAGATGTTTCTGAGAAGTAAATGTATCTTGTTTTAAGAATGTTTAGATATTTTTTACTGAAAAACAAGACAAAAATACTCCGAGCACTCTTTATACACAAAGAGAGAGCAATGCAAATGAACGAGAGAGAACGAGAATTTAACAAAAAGACAGACTGGTCTGCAGGGGTGGTTTGTGTATCATTCTGAGGTCATTTTGACCTGCTGACCAGACAAAACATAATCACACACACACACACACACACACACACACACACACACACACACTAAAAGGAACAAATAAAGTACAAATACACTAGTGTGAACCATGTGCGAGAGATTTTATAAGGCACCATATTTTACACACTTCCTGTTTATAACTGGAGGTCAAAGGTCAATGGCTTTTTCATTCTAATGCTCACTCACCCGAGGTCCTCTTTTCCCTGGCTGCCCTGGTTTCCCTGGAGGTCCTGGAAATCCCTACAAAACACAAGAAGAGCATTTTTATGAATCAAACACACAGTCAAGATTCTTAGTGGCGTCTATAGGTGTGCAAATAGTCCTGCAAGACTCTGAAAACTAAACATTAAAAGGAAACAGTAAGTCATTTGAGGGAATTTCCTTTAACTGATAATGAGCTATAAACTTACAGAAGATCTGAATCCAACTGAGTGTGTATGTATGTGTATGAAAGGGTAGGGGGACACTGCAGTCCTTTTTGTACCAGATTTAAAGCTGAAATGTGTCATTTAATCTAATCTACTTGGCAACAATGGTTGATTGGTCCAAAATATGGTTACACTGACTGAAAAAAAAAAAAAACGTTATTAGCCATTTCAGAGCAAATACACTCTGAAATATACAGTGGGGTCCAAAAGTCTGAAAACTCCAATTATTGTGGTTCTAATTTAAATCCTGTCATTATTTACTCACCCACATGTTGTTCCAAACCCCGAGACAGACCACTTGTATTAAAATGAATAGGAGAAATTGGAATGCCCAATATGGTGGATGTAGAAAAGGATGTCCCGCCTTACAGGTAAAAGAGTCAGTCACCTTTTAGATACAGACATCGCCTGTCAGTCAACTCGAGAATGTGGTTTTAGCGTGATCTTAGCTGAAAAGCACAATTTATGATATCATTGTTGTCAGATTTCACTGCTGATTTGAAACATGTTATTTGATTGTAATCTTGACCAACAGTTTTGAGAGATTTCAGTCTTTCCCCATTCAAGTAGATTGGAGCTGTACTTTCATGCTGTTTCTGTCCATACAAAATAGCTGCTTGGGAGCATTCCAAAGAAGGCCGCAAAGTGGACTGACTTGCCTTGAAAGGGACTTTGCTTTCCTTCTTCCATGAAACACAAAAGTTAGGCAGACTGTTTAGCCTCAGTCACCATTCACTTTAATTGCATCTTTTTCTGTACAATGAAAGTGAATGGTGACTGAGGCTATTATAGTGTTCCACCAAAGACAGACATATGGTTTTTGGACAACATGAGAGTGAGTAAAAGGTGACAGATTTTCATTTTTGGGTGAACTAGTCCAACTTTTCTTTTACCATTACAAATTTTTTTATATTAACAATCTGAAGGCAAAAATTTGAGTTTGAAAAATAACTATTTGAGAGGCGGACGCACATTTCCGAATTTCCCCTATTTGCATGAACAAAACCTGGCGATCATGTTATCTAGAATGATTTGAGAATGTTCCAAAGAACATCTTGTGTGCTTAAAAGGAAGCAAGAAAATCTGAGCATTTGTACAAAGCAGTTAACATGGTCACAGATTTGCTCATTTGATAAGTGACCTAGAAATAGTGCAGAATCTTAAATATTTCTTCTTCATTTTATGTCATAACTTTTGTTTGTTATGTATATTCCAGGTTCAGTACAAGTTAAGCTCAAATCGACAGCTTTTGTGGCAGAATATTGATTACCACGTATATAAATTTCAACTCTACCCTCCTAAAGGCAAAAATCACGAATACAGTGAATCACTTACAATGGAAAGGAATGGGGTCAATCCGTAAATGTTAAAATACTCACTGTTTTTAAAGTATAGCAACAAGACATAGACAATATGCGTTTTAACATGAATTAAGTGTGATAAAATCGCTGACTAACCGTTTCTATGTAAAGCTTTAACCAAGTTTACAACTTAGTTGCCAACACCATAAACCCTGTAATCCCCAAAAAATGACAATTGATACAATTTTACAGCTCAAATGTAACACAAGTTTTAACAGTAGAGTTCATGTAAATACTTTTATAAAATTATAAGCTTCGCATTTCTGCCTTTAAACCCTCCAAAAATTGGCCCCATTCACTTCCATTGTAAGCGCCTCTCTGTAACCACGATTTTTGCTTTTTTGAAAAGAAAAGGAGGGACGAATCGAAATGTATTTTTTGTGTATATTCCACAAATGCTGTTGACTGAGGCTACGTCCACACTAATACATTTGAAAATGCATCTTTTTCGGGGGCCTGGCTACCACCCCTGGAGTTCGCTAGTTCGAATCCAGGTCTCGTAAGCAACCAAATTGGCCCGGTTGCTAGGGAGGGTAAAGTCACATGAGGTAACCTCCTCGTGGTCGCTATAATGTGGTTTGCTCTCGGTGGGGTGCATGGTGAATTGAGCGTGCTTGCCGCGGTGGACGGCGTGAAGCTTCCACATGCGCTATGTCTCCGTGGCAACGCGCTCAACAAGCCACGTGATAAGATGCGCAGGTTGACTGTCTCAGACACGGAGGCAACAGGGATTCATCCTCTGCCACCTGGACTGAGGCGAATCACTATGCGACCACGAGGACTTAGAGCGCATTGGGAATTGGGCATTCCAAATTGGGAGAAAAAGGGGAAAAATCCCCCCCCCCAAAAAAAAAAACAAAAAGAAAATGCATCTTTTTCTCTATGTTTTGGCCTTCCGTCCACACTGAGATGGCGTTTTTGTCAGCGAAAACTACGCTTTTTGAAAACGCTCTCCCAAGTGGATAAATTTGAAAATGCCGTCTTCACATTATAGTGTGGACGGGGAAGATGGCGATATCCAAAAACAATGACGTTTTTGTTGTCATGTGACGCAGTCATGTGATCCATTCAGCCAAAACAATCAAGATGGTGGCCCTGTTGTGCCTGATATTCACTTTGATAGTGTTGATAAAGATAAATGTTACTTTGTACAACCTTCACATTGCCTTCCTTTAAAGGCGATGGGAAGTTTACTCAGAATTGGTGTCCGGTGACAGAACACGAGGACAATTGCGTTTCAGACCATACATGCAACAGCGATGTTTCACATGCGCAGTGAGGGGATTTAAGTGTTTTCATACATTTCATTGTGGACGAGCAACTTTTGGAAAACGCTTGAAAATGGCAGTGTAGGCGTTTCAAAAACAAAAACACTGTTTTCAAATTTATCCGGATTAATGTAGACATAGCCTTAGTTTCATTTTTAATGAACCTGGAATATTTCTTTAAAATTTTAAATCCCAAAATTATTTTTACATTTATTTTCAGGTTTAAATGAAAAAAAACAAAAAAAACAACAACATTTGGACACACTGTATACTGAATATTGTCCAGTAGCTATAAAATATTGAGATTATTTTAGTATATTTTTTTACCTATATCGTCCAGCCCAAACTGGTACACAGTATGCACATAGTTGTAGAAACAGAGGATCAGAGGGTCTCTCTCCCCCCACTGCAGTGCCACGTGGCCCAGGATGAAAGACTTCCATTGAGTTTGACTCACACTGGAGTGTGTGAGCGCGTGTGTGTTTATGTTAAGAATCTCAGAGGTCTAGAGTTATGCCTCTTTTGATTGAGGAGAGAGGTTTCTCACCCCCATACACACACACACATACACATATACTCACCTACTGCAATGTACATGGTCACACACACAGTCAAAGTCTTGAATGAACATTGAAATACGTCCATGATTCAATATTGATATATTATTATAATATATCAGCCGTGATATTTAAAGGGACAGTTCACCAAAAATGTTTAATTCTGCTAAAAGTTACGACATTTTACTCAAAATTGGATTAAGAATGAAAAATATGTTTTTCAACATTTCTGAGATGATAACTGGATGCCACTCACTAATGACGTCAACAATGTAGTAAACTACTGTTTGAAACTAAAAAAAGTAGGCTGGCAGAATAAAGTGTTAACTTTTCTTAAGAGTCTACAGCTTATTATCTTTGAGTAAATGGTGTACTGCACGTTAGGGCTGTACATAAAAAATAAGTGTGTGTCTGCGCACGTGTAACTGAGAAAAAACGTTGGGTGTGTTCAGGATGTTTAAGTGCGGTACCTGCAGTATATGTCTTTATAGTGGAAAATAGGGGCTTTTGTGTTATCCTTAGGTAATAACAGAGGACGTTCTCTTGGGTGGTACACACATATACACCCTTTACACACACACTTAGACATATACACACTGAATGCTTAGGTAGATGGAAGCATTGTAACCACTATGATGTTCAGACAAACAGACACCAGTTAAAATGGGGTCATTGTTCAAGTTGTATTTTGTCCTTACTCAGTCAAGTTTAGTCAGTCAGTTATTTTGGAAAATACCCTCTAGGGGTTCTGAGTATATGGATGGTCTCACTATGATGTCATCACAGACTTCCCTTTGAACATCCTTGTTAATTACACAGTTGCCAAGACGATTGCTCTGCAATATTAGAAACATCACTTGAATGTTCCATGTTTCTCCAGAATATGTGACTGCATTTACAGGATGTTACAGAACTCAAAGTCCTACTGTTTAAATATGGCTGACTCTGATTTAACACAGGACTTATATAATAGCTCACTTACCATTATTTGTTTTTGGGGACATAGATCAGGTGGTTTCTTTTGAAATCTAGCCTCTTAAATGAGGTAGTTTAAGAGTTTTCCAGTTCATCTGATTGAAATTCCAGGCCTAGTTTTCCACGGATGGATAAGGACTCCCTGCTTGTAAACTTCTGTATTTGAGTATTGGCGTGACGGACAAAATGTTCATGACTTCCCGGACTTCTGACCCCGCTCTAAAAACACAAAGCCCACTAAAAGCTATACTACAAAATTCTGGGCTCTCTATCGACATCTGTGGTTGAAACATAAAATTGCAAGGGGTTGGGGGCATCAGTAGTTACTAGGGGGGCACAGAGAAAATCCCCACCCCCAGCCCCCCCATGACATGTGCCATAGTAGCCGGACCTTCTTTTCTTCGTTTATGGATATAACGCAATTATGCAAGAACGAATGATGGAAGCCTGAAATTTCATGCAAAACCGAACCCGACAGCTCTGAATATAAATCATCATTATAGGCTTAATGTTATGACTGGGGATAAGCCACATGACTTATTCTGTACTGGCTCATCAATAGCATTTTGTTTATTTCTAACTAAAACTTTAACGACAAACCTTCCACAGTGTACCCTTAATCCACAAACTCAACAATGACATATGCTACGCTTCAAAGCTTTATCGAGCTCAAGATAGTACCTTGACAACACACACATATACTCTCACAGACACAAACAAATAGGGGTCAGTGACCACAATGGCTGACATAGACAAGGCGACACTCTTACCACTAGCCCAGGATCTCCTTTTTGTCCCGGTGGTCCAACCAGAAGCAAAACCAAGGTTGGGTCTGCCTCCAAGCTCTGGAAGTCGTCCAAAGCCGGGGAAGTCACAGATTGGATGGTGAGCCTTGGAGTACAAGGTGTGACATACTGCACAGGTGTTTTTGGTTTGTTAGAATTGTTTTTTGGGGTCAGCAGATGTGTTTTGGGTTTGCTTGTGGCAGCAGTGATGCGTAGAGTGGATATGGAGGTTGGCAAGATTATTTTGGCTTTGCTTGGAGCAGCGGTGGTCAGTACAGTGGATTTGGGGGTTGGAAGGCTTTTTTCTAGGGTGTTTGGGGCAACAGTGGTGAATAAGATTGATTTGGGGGTTGGCAAGCTTTTCAGGGGTGTTTTGGGGGCTATGGTGGTCAGCAGAGTTGATTTTGGGGTTTGTAGAGAGTGATTTTGGGTGTTGGTTTTGGACAGGAGTGGCTTTTTGTTTGGTGCCATTGAGGGTCTTTTGGAGGCGCTTGGTACCAGGTCTGATTGTGTTTTTTTAATACCATTTTGTTTATTATTAGGACTGGCAGATGGAGCACCAATTGAAGTCTTCTTCGTAGGGTTGATTTTAGTAGGCTTTGGCACAAGAGTTTGCTTCTTTGCTGTCAGCTTTGCGGCAGTTGATTTTGCAACTGAGGCTCTGGAAGGCTTCGCTGGCGTAGGTTTGGGTCCACTCAGTTTCGAAGTCCCGAGTTTGGATAAAGTTGGTCTGGTTATCGTGGGCTTTGGTCCAGAAGGTTTCGGAGAAGGTTTTCCTGGTGTGGGATTGGATGTACTTGGTTTTGTTGGGGTAAGCCAGACTGCTGCAGTCTTTCGTGCAGTCGGCTTGGGGCTTTTGAGTGTCCTGAGTGTAGGTTTTGGGATGACTGAATTTAAATATCCCCAAGATAACGGAGTTTCAAGTCCTGTTTGTATCAGGGGAAGGGGCGGATGTGTGGTAGAAGAAAACTTGGGAATAGCATCACTCACTTTAACAGCAGGAGAACCTCCTGCGGCATTTATGGATGTCCAAAGGAAACTAGTGGGAGTGATAGAGAAAGTGCGATTCGGCGGTAATGTTTGGGCCAATAGTGGTGGGACGTGTCTGGATGGGAGGGGCAAGAGAGCAGGGGGTGAGGCCGGCCTGTAGGTGTCATTTTCTCTGCACTGCCTGCGAATGGCGCTACAATAATTCTGTTGCGCCTGTGCCGAGGGCACAACATCAAACTGGCAGACTGCCCCCTCAAAAGCAACTGCACCTGGAAGCAAAGCGCTGCTTCCACCCAAGCGAAAAGTTCCGCGAGGATTTAGACGTTCAGGAAGAACAGGGAGTTTCTGCGCAACTCCAGCATCGGCCTCATCCACGCAGGGAGAGTGCAAAGTCACCGATTGTCCATTTAGAACGAAGGCTAAATGATGCCAGCGTCCGTCATGGAGGTCGTAAGGGAAGACGGCGGTATTCCCAGGCCCGGCATGAAACGTTAGATTACCTGGCGAAATTTCGAGTCCGAGCTGAATCCGACTCCCAGAGTGGACGGAAAAGAGAAATGCTGAGTTTAGGCGGTGAGATCGGACACTCAATACGATAGTGCATTTCCAAAAGAGTTCTGATGGGAACACGGAGCGTGTTGCTGTGGTAACTCTTGCCTGTGTCGTAAGGATGACTCCAGAACGGAGAGAGATGACACCAGTGGGAACGGTGCGAGAACCCAGTTCAGCGCGCAGAGCCAATCGCTGCAACACGTCCACATCTACAACACAAAGATATCTTAATAAACACATATATTAATACAGTGGGGTTAAAAAGTCTGAAATGCTTCCATTTTGCATTTTTCTACCTTGGTACAATTTTTAGCGTTACAAATTATATTATCAGCGTAATAATTTGAGTGAAAAGTTGGATTGAAAAGTTAACAGGATTTTCAGAATTTCTTATGTACCCCTTTTGCTTTAATAACAGCATGCACTCGAGCTAACATGGACTCCAGCTAAATCTGATGATCATGTTATTCAGCATGATTTGAAAATGTTCCAAAGGGCATCTTGTGTGCTTCAGTGGAAGCAAAGAAATATGAATGTCAGTAGAAAGGAGTCAACATGATCGATGTCACAAATTTGCTTCATGTGATTAATGATTAGAGTACAGAAACTTCTACAAAATTCCTTTATTTTAAAATATTTAAAAAATCATAAAACTTTCTATTTATTTCCAGGTTTTGATTAGACTTGAAATCTCACATTTTCAATATGGTCTCAAAATTTTGGATCCAATGTCCACAAACATTTAAAACACTGAATTAACACACCTTCTTTTGGGTGATTCTCATCAAATGTGTCAAGAAAATGTCCTGGTCCTGTTGTACTCCAATATTACAAGACACAAATAAGAAATGATATTTGTACCTAGAAAATGAAGCCTATTTTTAGGACCATTAAGATTTTTTATATTGTGACATTATTTTTAGGACAGTAATTCACATTTTATCCCACAATTCTCATTACCGCCATGCAAAAAAAGATGGTCATTATAATATTTGTATTACCACACTGTGAAAAAAAAAATAAAAAAATTGATTATTTAAATTGTAAAATATTTATTAATATTAGTGGCACTCCTCGGTACTGCCTTTTATATTCGCTTGATTTAATTTTTAAAAAATCATTGTACAACTGCAACTTTTTCATTGTACAGTAAAAATAAATGACTGTTAGGGTAATGAGAATCATCACTGGAAATAGTAAAAGTAAAACATCTAATGAGTATTACTGGGTAAAATGTCCTGTAAATAATGTCACAATGCAAAAAAACCTAAATGGTCCTTAATGTAGGCTTAATGAATTTAAAAAATGCAAAATATAAAAAAAATTTTTTCCTGTATTGATTTAGGGTTAAAATGACCAGGGCTGCTTTTCCCTAAAGCATCGCAAGCTCAAGTTGATCGTAGAGACCATCAGCACCAATGGCTTCTACAATCTACTTAGGTTTACAATGTTTTTGTGAAATGCAGTCCAGCACATTTTCTTGACTGGTTTCATGAGAATCATCTTTTTGCATCCTTCATTTAAAAACATTCTATTCATCTAATCACTTTTATTTCTCTCATTCTCATCATTGCAGTACTGTAGTTTTCAAATGAGATCCAGAACTTCCCATTACATAATTTTAATGTGTTAATTTTGTTTTATGCAATGGGTGTTCAATTTCATGCCTTGAGACTGAAAGCAACTACGCAAGTCCACATCTGTATGTGTGCGAGTGTGTCTGATTCCAAAACTCTTTAGTATTTCAAACTGGCTTTTATCAAGGAAAATTAGATAATGCACCACAATGAACTTGCATGTGTATGTGTGTGTTTTTGGACTTGTGTCCGTGTTAACAATGCCAGAACAAAGCAGAAAGTATGAGCAAAGCACCAGAAATCACTTCATTCATACCAAACACAACAGAAAAAAGTCTGAATGATGCATTTGATTGCATCAGTAAGTCTGTAAGTGTATTTCATAACAGCACCAATATAATAAACCAGCAGTCAGTCTAACACAGTACAATATTATAATGAATCAGTGGCTCTAGAGAGTAACAGTTATGTGGAAGGGGCGTATGTTGGGGTGGGGGGTGGGGGGTTTAAGTGGTTTACGAGGACTTTTTTTTAGGTTACAAACTTGTAATTACAAGGGTATTATACTATAAATGTGGTTTATAGAGTTATATAAGGACATTTCTAATGTCCCCATAATTCAAATCACTTAAAAAACATACTAAATGACGTTTTATTGAAAATGTAAAAATGCAGGAAGTTTTTTGTGAGGTTTAGGGGTAGAATTAGGGGATAGAATCTATAGTTCGTACAGTATAAAAATCATTATGTCTATGGAGAGTCCTCATAATAATAGCTGCACCAACACATGTGTGTGTGTGTGTGACTGTCAAGGGATCGGCATGAATCAGCAGTCAGAGGGGAACATGATGTCATTGCTTCTATAAAACATGCACTCACAAACACACACACTCATTCATTCATGTAAAAGGGGTTATAGACAGAGGACATGCTTTATTAAGGAAAAGTGCTTGGAACTGAAAGATTGTTTGGCAGGAGAAAGGGTGAAAAAACGGGTAAGGGAACTCATGCATGTGTGTAAGAGAGAGAAGGGATGTGCTTATGTTTCATGAATCAGAGTATAAAGTTTAATGGTGTAAAACATTCCCAACTTAGTAGAAAGAGTGTAAGCACATGAAACTTTATTAAGTGCCATCCCAAATGTGTGACTTTCTTTCTTGTGCTGAACACAAATGAAGATTTTATTTGAGGAATATCTCACCTCCGTAGGTCCATACAATGCATGTGAATGGTGGCCAGAACTTTGAAGGTCCAAAAAGCATATAAAAGGCAGCATAAAAGTAATCCACATGACTCCAGTGGTTAAATCCATGTCTTCAGAAGTAATATGATAGATGTAGGTGAGAAATCAATATTTAAGTCCTTTTTTACTATAAATTCTCCTCCCTGCCCAGTAGGTGGTGATATGCACAAAGATGCAAATCGTCAAAAACAAAAGAAGAAAAATGTAAAAGTGAAAGTGGAGATTTATATTTATTAAAAGTAAAAAAAAGACTATGTTTCGCACCCACACCTATAATATCACTTCTGAAGACATGAATTTAACCACTGGAGTCGTGTGGATTACTTTTGTGCTGCCTTTATGTGCTTTTTGGACCTTCAAAGTTCTGGCCGCCATTCATTTGCATTGTATGGACCTACAGAGCCGAGATATTCTTCTAAAATTCTTTGTTTGTGTTCTGCAGAAGAAAGACAGTAATACACATCTGGGAGTAAATGATGAGAGAATTTTCATTTTCGGGTGAATTGTTCAAGTTCCTTGCTAATTATTCTAGTTTTAACCACATCTTTTACAGTTGCCCAACTTTAAAGTATTTGGACACTTTTGGACACTTAAAGGGATAGTTCACCCAAAAATGAATATTCTCTCATCATTTTCAAACCCTCATGTTGTTCCAAACCGCTATGACTTTCTTTCTTCCATGGAATACAGATGGAGATGTTAGGCACCATTCACTTTCATTGTATGGAAAAAAATGCAATGAAAGTGAATGGTGACTGAAGCTAATGAAAAAGAAAGAAAGAAAGAAAGAAAGAAAGAAAGAAAGACATATTCTGAGCCATTTTTGCAATCTAAAAGTGATTTTTGTCAACCAGAAAGTGTCCACATACTTTAAGTCTTTATTTTGAACAATGTATCTATTGTTTTACAATTTGAAACTTCTTTTTGTTAAATGTTTTCCTTGAAAAGTGTGCTATCTTTCTTCAAAATGTATGCCACTTTGTTTGATATTTTGTTATGCAATGAGATTCGTACATTTTGTGGTGTGGTTTAAATGTCCAAATACTTTTTCAGGGCCAATGTATTTCCATATCCAAAGAGTATATTCATACCTATGCAAATGAATCTTACCTTCAGAGAGTACTTGGCTGAATCCAAAAGAAGTTAAATAAAGTAGAGTGCACAGAAGAAGAGCTCTCCTAGAGACCGAGAGAGAAAGAGAGAGAGTTACTCATTTGAATTTCCATTATTTTGTGGGAAACAATGTAAAATGTGGAATCAGACCTTTACATAACAGAAGCCACTTGTCAAAACATAATTTAAATGAAAGTCCACATTTCAGGCTTCTTGGACTGGCCTCGACCCAAACAAGTGGAAAATTTTACTTGCAAAAGCATCTTTCCGGAGCGAGTGGACTGAACCATCAAACTGATAGATGATGCCGGGCAGCTAAATATATTTCCATGTTTACAATTAATAAAAACATTCTGCTTGGAAATGTTTCAACAAATGCCAATAGGTGGATATTTAAGATGCACAGAGCATTATTTCCGTTACTTGTTCCTTCAGATATTGCAGGCGAAGTAAATGGATTTTCCAAGTTGAGCGGTTTAGAAAACTATCATGACTATAAACATATATGAACTTTTCATTCTAGTTTCCCCTTTAAAAATAAAGGTCCTTCTTTGCTAAAGGTTCTTGAGTTGCTATAAGGTTTTTGTACTTAAAAAACTTTATTTATGTTCAATTAAAACTTGGTCAGATCCGTGTATTGATTCCTGGTTTCTTTAAAACACCTGTACATAGAAGGTTTTCTAAAAAACAAGAGAATCAAAGTTATTTAGTGAACTGAAATAGTTTCCTCTACGACATCAGTCTGTAAAACCCTTGGTTCAACATATCCATAATGTTAACATAAACTGTGTCAGATCACTTAGAAAAGATTTAGATTCCTTATTGGTTCCATTAATGATTCTTTCAGTACTTTAGAGGAAGAAATATTTGGACACAAAAATTGCAATTCTTACTGGATTTACCGCCCTTAGCAGCCTGTTGCCAAATGATCATGTCAGATTTCGACAAAGGAGACAGAACAAATCAGAAATACATTAAATACAGTTCTTGCAAAAGGTGTGTTTACACAAACTTTTCTAAAAATTTTAGGAGGCATAAATGCAATCCAATAATTGGTCATAAAAATAAAACTACATACTGACTAAACATTATGTAGATTCAAAAGAACTGGATCATAAGAATCATTTGTTCAGGAATTGGACAACAATGGTCACGCTGTCTGTTTTGTGCAGAAGATTCAAAAGAATCGGCTCATAAGAGTCATCTGATTATCAGGCAGTCGGACTACACTGGTCGCGATGTATGTTTCATGCTGTAGATTCAAAAGAATCCTTTCATTAGAGTCATTCTTTCAGCAATCAGACTACACTGGTCACAATGTATGTTTCACACAGATTCAAAAGAATCGTTTCATTAGAGTCCTTCGTTCGACAATTGGACTACACTTGTTGCAATGTATATTTCATGCTATAGATTCAAAGGATTCAAGGCTCATTAGAGTCATTCATTTGGCAATCAGACTACATTTTTCACAATGTATGTTTCACGCAATATATTCAAAGGATTCAAGGCTTATTAGAGTTACTCATTCGGCAATCAGACTACACTGGTCGCACTGTATGTTTCATGCTAAAGATTCAAAGGAATCAGCTCATTAGAGTCATTCCTTCGCCAATCAGACTACACTTGTCGCAATATATGTTTCATGCGATCGATTCAGAAGAATCAGCTCATTAAAGTTATTCGTTTGGCAATCAGACTACACTGGTCACGATGTATGTTTCACGCTGTAGATTGAAATGAATCGTTTTATTAAAGTCGTTTGTTCGGCAATCGGACTACACTGGTCTCCATGTATGTTTCGCACTGTAGATTGAAAAGAATTGTTCCATTAAAGTCATTTATTCGGCAATTGGACTACACTGGTCGCGATGTATTTTTCATGCTATAGATTAAAAAAACTGGCTCATTAAAGTAATTTGTTCGCCAGTTGGACTACACTGGTCATGATGTATGTTTCACACTGTAGATTCAAAAGAATCAGCTCATTAAAGTCATTAGTTTGGCAATTGGACTACACTTGTTGCAATGTATGTTTCATGCTATAGATTCAAAAGAATTGGCTCATTAGAGTCATTCGTTTGGCAATCGGCTACACTGGTCGTGATGTATATTTCACTATGTAGAATCAAAAAAATTGGCTCAGAGTCATTTGTTCAGCAGTTGAACTACACTGGTCGCGATGTATGTTTCGCTCTGTAGATTCAAAAGAATCGTCTCACAAGAGTAATTTGTTTGCAAATCGGAAAACATTGGTCGCGCTGTATGTTTTGTGCTGTAGATTTAAAAGAATCGGCTCATAAGAGTCATACTTTTCGGAACTGGACTACAGTGGTCACGCTGTATGTTTCACATTGTAATTTCAAAAGAGTCGGCTCATAGGGTCATCCATTCGGGAATCGGACTACAATGGTCGCACAATCTTTTTGTGCAGAAGATTGAAAAGAATCTGCTTATAAGAATCATACGTTCGGAAATCAACTACACTAGTCGCATTGTATGTTTTGCGCTGCAAGTTCAAAATAACCAGTTAATTCGAGTTTTTCATTTTGGAATTGGGCTACACTGGTCGCATTGTGTGACTTGCACTGTTGATTAAGTAGCAGGTCAGCGCTTACCCTAAATAGCACTCCAGGAAACACTGTCAGAATATTTTAGTGCGATGTTCATACATGTTTTAGTACAGTTAATAAAATCGAAAGTCATGAAAATCATATGGTTCTGTTATTTATTCTTGATTCGCAAGCCTAAATTTGAGTAACCCTAAAATGAGCATAGTAGCAAAAACTGTTACACTTTGTGTTAAACCTCATCTGCACTTTTTGTCAGACTGACCTTGTTGACCTCTGAACCCTAACCTCTGATTTCACTGGCACATGAAAGAGGAAGTGGTCTGCAAGGGAATGATTTCAGAAATGATTGACAGGTTAGACGGAGCGCTCCAAACCCCCGCTGTGTATACGGACATGTTTTTGTGTGTCTCTTTGTCTGACAGCTGTTAAAATCATTACTTGGTTACCACAACACACACACACATCCATCTACCATGTACACACACATATGTGCTGCTAGACTCCCTCAGGATTCCCATACCTGAGTCAGGAAGTGAAGTGTCTCGCTTTAAGGCACCTCAGCCAATCAAAATGCCAGAAACACAGGCCAGTCTGACCTCACAGTTACTAAGCCACCACAATCAGATGAGTGAGAAACAGTGCATCTCAACTGAATGTGCTTTATCTATTTTTCTGTGTGTGTGTGTGTGTGTGTGTGTGTGTGTGTGTGTGTGTGTGTGTTGCACAAAAATGACACATGTATGTGTCAAGCATCTCTTGGGTGTCATAAACGTGTGTGAATATGTGTGTTACAGACAAACAAGATAGAAAAACATGAATTGTAACTCATGCTGTGCAGTAATACTTTAAATACTTAACCATACTTTCAGGACAAGTCTGTCCCAGAAGTTAGCAAGCCTAAATCTGACAATACTTCCCTTTGGAGATGTAAAAGTGCAAAAGGTTTCTTGTTTGGGGTAGAGTTAGGGCTATACATTTTTTCTCAATGCCCCCCCACACACACACAAACAGTAACACACACACACTATATACACAAATGACTAAAAAGACCCATCCTTCCATCCAACAACCCCTCTCTCTCTTTGTTCAGTATTAGAGCAGTGGAAAATTCTTTCCGTGCGGCAGTGCCGGTTCTAGAGGAAACGCCCGGGGCCTCCCCCCCCCCAAGAGAAGCCTGGCCCCCCATTTGCCCCCCCCACTCCCACTTACATTACTAGCATGTTTGGGATTAGTGTAATGAAGGGCGCTCCCTGGCGGACAGTAGAGGCAGCGAAGGGTATCCGGTTACTGGTCGCTCATAACGGTTCAAAACGGAGCGTTCTCACTGACCGGCATCAGAACACAACCGAGGAGCACAGAGATTAGACTGCACACAATGTCTTAAACCAGAGGAACCAAACAAAAAAAAAATGACTATAAAAGGGATAATTGATTGGTTATTACAACGTTTCAACGAAGCTAAATAAGCGATGTAGAGACAGCTACACCTGTTCACAGCTACTGTGAGAGGCATTATTCACAGAAGTGCCATCTTTGATTTTTGGCTGGAATGACAACAAGGCTGTGAGGGATAAACGTACAGTCTCTTCAACTGGTTGTACAGTTGTTCAAAGTGTTTTTGGATCGTTCCGCTAATGAAACATTGAAGCAAAAATCATTTTTCCAAGAAATGTCAATAGACTAAAACTCCAGACAACACCAGCTGAGTAAAATTAGATATTATCTATAAGCTTTTTGAAAGCTTTATACAGTTTATGTCATTGAAGAGATGCTAAGTCTATCCCTGACAGCCTCATTTTCATTCCCTTCAAAAATCAAAGATGGTGCTACTGTAAATAAGGTCTATATTGCGCTTTTTCAGCCATCTGGGTTCCAGAAGTATTTTTCCCCATTCATTTTTTTCATAGGCTTTTCATAAAAGCCATGAACCAAAGCAACCAGCTCCGAGGTGAATCACAACATCACAAACTTTGTTTTGAAGCAAAAAACTATATAAAAATCAGACGAAAAGACAAACCTACCAGACTTTGTTTACCGTCTTTTACGAGGGCACAAACTACAATCCCACGAAGCATTGCGAATTATGAAATTAAATAAAAACTGATGGGAATGTATGAAACTATTTATTTTAGGTTGTTGATTATAAGTAAAGAAACAATATATGCAGAATATTCCAGTATATACAAATATATACAGTAGTGTAAGGGTGAAGGAAGTTATTCACAGTGCGTCATTGGAGTGGGCAGTCGCTCCTGGGCTCCTTTCGCGGGCTGTTTGCTGCAGTTCTCTGATTGGTGAAGCTTTTTCTGTTGGACCATGGGTAATGTAGTTGTTTACCAGGATTTCTGCTATCAAACATGATTTTCAAACAATGAATTTGAGTGGCCTGGGTAGCTCAGTGAGTATTGACGCTGACTACCACACCTGGAGTCGCGAGTTCAAATCCAGGGTGTGCTGAGTGACTCCAGCCAGGTCTCCTAAGCAACCAAATTGGCCCGGTTGCTAGGGAGGGTAGAGTCACATGGGGTAACCTCCTCATGGTCACTATAATGTGGTTCACTCTCGGTGGGGCGTGTGGTGAGTTGTGCGTGGATGCCGCGGAGAATAGCGTGAAGCCTCCACATGCGCTACGTCTCCGCGGTTAAGCGCTCAACCTGCCACGTGATAAAATGCGCAGATTGACGGTCTCAGACGCGGAAGCAACTGAGATTCGTCCTCCGCCACCCGGATCACATAAAACACAGCTTCTATTCAAAAACTATACGCTTTTATTTGTTAAGAACTCAATTTAAGAGTTTAGGTGATATGATATGATTAATGATTTCGTTTCATTCATTCATATTTTTAAGATACTTCCTTTTCCCAGTGACTCTCTTTTCAATGTATTTGAGTAGCTCATCTTGTATTTAAAATATATATAGCCATCCGTTGTATAAAGACACAAAGTCCTCTTTAAACTCTATACAGATCTGGATGTACTGGCACACTGAACATCTCAAACTGGAGTAGCCTATTATAAACTTGATGCAGTTTTCCATGATGCGGGGCTGTTCCCGTTTTCTAAGACCACCTGAACAAATTCAACCATTCATTCATTCCTGACGCGTCCCCTCGCACCACGAGCATCACAGCGTCGCGGCTGAGGGTGTAAGGAGCGGAAGCCGTGTTTATTTAGCGTCACTGTGCGGTTTGCACTGTGATGCTCAGTTGGCAAACACACATGTACACCCACACTGTCCATGAATTTTCCACAAGAGTTCCTAAAGAATAACGAGCAGTCACGAGCCTGAAGCGCTTTTCCAGCACAAGACGGGTTCTTGCGCTCAAATACAGCGAGACGGGGCGCAACTACTATATGAAACAAATTGTATCTGCTTTTTAACTTAACACAGCGTCTTAAAAACGCGGCGCTCATGGAGCTGAACAAAGCGAGACCCAACGCAACATCCAAGACGTCCGTATGACGCATGTGCACCTACACGAACCATTAAAAATAGCTCAGACGCAACGCAAGAACGCGTCATGTGCGAACGGCCCCTTTGTAGAATTTGAAATAAAGTCAAAAACCTGCTCTATGTCATAGTCTATATAGGGTATGTATAACATACATACAAAAGGAGCTGGTTACACAGAACGCGTCCTTGCGATCAAAAACAGACGAAGCGTAACGGAATGGAACATTGGGTCTTTATGCTTTTTTCCCATCAATGTTTAACCACTTTTATTACTTAACTAAACGCAAAGCTCATTGCCGTGACGCAATAGCCAAAGAAGCATGCGGATTTTTTTATTTTTTTTAAAGAGCGTAGACGGATTCTGCGTGAACCACCCCTTACTAGAGTTTGAAAGTATACAGCACAAATAATCAGGGAGCCGTTCACACAGGACGCGTTCTTGCCATCAAACACAGGGAGACGGAGCAAAAAAAAAATGCAGCCTAACTACGTTTACCTGACGTGACGCAACGGCCAAAGACGCATGTGAAAATAGACAAACAATGTAAATTAGTGCATATACGAAACATGTACTTTAATAGCGACGCTTTTATCCAAAGGGAATAATACATCATACGCGATTCATCTTAAGGAGACAGCAGTACGAAAAGTGCTTCATTACAAATTTTCAGAATAATACTATCCAAGACAGAAGAGTGCAACAAGAATATTTATAATATTTATTATTATTATTATTATTATTATTATTATTATTATTATATGAGTGCATGGTTAAGTGCTCATGGAAAGATGTGTTTTTAGCCGTTTTTTGAAGACAGAGAGTGAGTCTGCTTCACGGATGGAGTTGGGAAGGTCATTCCACCAACGAAGTACATGAAACCGAAAGTCCAAAAGTTTTTCATTGTTTGTCTGTTGTTGCTATGTATGTATATACACACAAAATACACATACACAAGGAGTCGTTCACACACGACGCGTTCTTGTGATCAAAAACAGGGAGATGTAACGCAACGGAACGGAACAACACAGGGGGTCTTTCTTCGAGTTCGACTACGCTCACTGAAGTGACGAAACGGTCAAAGACGCATGTGAAGCGCAGACTGAAAGGCAAGAACGCGTCCCGCGTGAACGGCCCCTTAACTAGAAATAAACACAAAGACCTGTTCCACGAGCAAACCATATGCACAGCGCCTGCATACACCACAGATCGCAAAAGTTTTATATTAAACTGACCTGGAATTTCTTGACACACTTCAAAGCCCTACGTTGGCTGCGCGTAATGATGACAGATAGGGCGAAGAGCTGGCTCGAGCACACCTCTCCTGGTACACCTGGACCCCCTCAGTTAAAGATCTGTTTCTGTTAAGTTGTGAACGCTGGCCAAGTAACACACAGGTACAGCGGTGCGCTCATTACAAGCGCCCATTCACCCGGCACCAACACACACAAACCAATGCGCCCTGTGCGCAAATATCCAGCAACTAAGCGCTCTTTGTCTCTGCTATGCCGGGGATCGGTGGTGCCCAACCTGTGTTACCCGTTAAGACCCATTATAGGTACCAGGTAAAACGTAAAACTGCAACTTACTTTGCCACGAGACGAGAGGTTCTGCGGTCTCTCCTTCGGGTCGCTAAATTCATTTGTATTCATTTGTCCCGGCAGTCAAAATCCTGATCCGTTAATCTCTGCGTGACTGCGTCGCTGCCCGAGAGCGCGAGCCGTCGTCTCATGCATCGGATAAACCGTGTTGCGGAATGAGTGCGATCTCCCACCGGTCCGCTGCGCGACACCACCATAAATCCGACGGGAATAATCCGCGGGCGAGTCTCTCCACTCCTGCCCGGATGCTGTAGGCATTTATGCCGGGTTGGCAAAATCTACTGAGGCTACTGGATGTTTGGGGCTTTGGGGGGCTTGAGGAGTCAGGAGTGGAAGCTTCATCCTTTTTCCTTTTTTAAATAGCAGTTTGGAGAGCAGCTGTGCCGAGCGCTACGGGTGTCGGGTTACACTGCGGAGCTCAGCGCAGCCAGCAGCCAATACATAACGCCTCTTGTGGGAGGGCACACACCGGGCAATGGGCACCTCAGCACCCAGCCAAGGTTACCAATGGCCTTTTCATGCTTTTGTGAAACTGTTAACCCAGGGTCATTTTTAATCTTGGGTTATCTTGATCCATGTTTCACACTGTCCTTATCCTGGATTAGTACTCATTCCAGTTAGGTTTATTACAAGGTTTGTGAGACGTTCTTTTTTGTCTAATGTAAACATTAACAAGGTAAAAACAACCGATTTGACAACTACAGTTGCAGCTTATAAATAGCTAAGACTGTCTTCATCACTCCAGTCGCATTGGCTGACATTGTTCATCATTTTAAAGTCAACATGAAATCAAAATTGACCCTAATAACTTTATTAATAAACTTAACAGCTGAAAAAAGCAAGATGCGACGCAACAGCCAATTGTGCTCTTGTAACTACACAAACAATTATAATTATCGCAGTTGGAACGCAAGAATGCACTCAGTATGAATACCCTCTCAATATGAAGATAAATTAATGACAAAAATATTTGCATGTGCAGAATTTGTTATGAGTGCAATATAAGAAATACAGAACATCGGGTATCGGACTGTACGGAGCCCCTTAGAGGACAGAGCAGGAATAGTTTTTTTCTGAAATAGTTTTGCGTTCCCTCGCAATAGTTTGAGTTCCCTCACAATATGTTTTGTGTTCCTTAGTAATAGTTTGCATTCCCTCCCAATAAGTTTTACGTTTCCTTGCAATAGTTTGTGTTCCCTCACAATAAGTTTTGCGTTCCCTCACAATAGTTTGAGTTCCCTCCCAATAAGTTTTACGTTCTCTCGCAATAGTTTGCATCCCTCGCAATAAGTTTTGCGTTCCATCGCAATAAGTTTGCGTTCCCCCGTTCCCTCAAAATAAGTTTGTGTTCCCTCGTAATAGTTTGTGTTCCCTCGCAATAAGCTTTGCGTTCCCTTAGCAATAAGTTTTGCGTTCCATCGTAATAGTTTGCATTTCCTCACAATAAGTTTTGCGTTCCCTCACAATAAGCTTTGTGTTCCCTCACAATAGTTTGCATTCCCTCGCAATAAGTTATGCGTTCCCTTGCAATAAGTTTTGAGTTCCCTCGCAATAGTTTGCATTCCCTCCCTATAAGTTTTGCGTTCCCATGCAATAAGTTTTGCTTTCCCTCCCAATAGTTTGCGTTCCCTCCCTATAAGTTTTGCATTCCCTCATAATAGTTTGCCTTCCATAGCAATACCTTTTGGGTTCCCTCGCAATAGTTTGTGTTCCCTCACAATAAGTTTTGGGTTCCCTCGCAATAAGCTTTGTGTTCCCTCTCAATAAATTTTGGGTTCCCTCGCAATAGGCTTTGTGTTCCCTCGCAATACGTTTTTGCGTTCCCTCACAATTGTTTGCGTTCCATTGCAATACGTTTTGGGTTCCCTCCCAATAGTTTGAGTTCCCTCCCAATAAGTTTTGTGTTTTTTCACAATAACTTATGCATTCCCTTGCAATACGTTTTGCGTGACCTCACAATAAATGTACCATTCTTTTACTACAGTAATCATATTTTAACCACGATAATTGTAGTGAAACCATAGTGATAATACTGGAAATGAAAACTATGGTAATAAAAAATTATGGTTTTACTGTGCAAATACCATACTTTAACTATGGTTTTACTATAGTAATATTGTGGTAACACTTTAAAGTAAGGTTACATTTGTTAACATTAGTTAGCAACATTAGTTAACTTGAACTAACAATGAATAATACTTTAACAGCATTTAATAATCTTGGTTATTGTTAATTTCAGCATATACTAACACATTTTTAAAATCCAAAGTATATGTTAACATTAGTTAATGCACTAAGAACTAACATAAACTAACAATGAAACATTTGACTTTTATTAACTAACATTAACAAAGATTAATAAATACTGTAAAAATATTCTGTTCATTGTTAGTTAATGAAACCTAATGCATTAACTAATGTTAACAAATGTAATCTTATAACAAAGTGCTTTCAATACTGTAGACAGCAGTACCATAGTTTTTGCGGAAAACATTTTTTTTTTCTCGATAGTAATATTGTAGTAAACATGATTGTTGTAAGCTAACTTTTTTTTTATTTATTTTTTTTTATGGAAACCATGGTTTTACAATAGTAATATTGTAGTAATATTGTAGTAACTATGAAAAGTAAGTTAAGTAACCATGTTTTTCTTTTTCTTTTTTTTTTTTTTTTTTACAGAAACCATGGTTAATATATAGTAAAACTATGGTTACTATATGGATGCAGTATAGATTTAGTTTTTCTGTATTATTACAATGGTTTTACTATGGATATCAAGGATAAAATATGGTTATTTTAGTAAAACCATGGTAAATTTATTGCGAGGGAACGCAAAACTATCAGAAAAAAAATTCCCGCCCAGTCCTCTCAGGTGCTCCATAGATTGCTGCCATTATACAGTGATCTATAGCTCATATTTTATTGGTCAGGGCATTTCATCACCGGGCGAAGAAAAAAAAAATGGAAACACTCACCATAAAAAAAAGCTTTGCTTTGTTGGGGCGCAGTTCCAACCAGGTGAGAACGGCTCGTTAGGAATCAACTGTTTCAATTCAAAATGTTGATTGATTCAAAATTCACATTTAATATGCAAAGGCCTTAATCTGTTTTGCTGTTCATGACACCATTACTTTGCCTGGATATCACTGATTGCAGTGTTCCCTTTAACTCCTTTTAATTTAATGCAACATTTAAAAATGCAAGCTTATTGGCGTAAAGCAAAATAAACCAACAAGTAAAATTGAGTGTAAAAATGAAGCAAGAATGTGTTCTGCGTCAACAGTTTGAAATAAACCCAAAACATATGTCCTATGCCTGCATATATAACAGAATGCAAAAGGTTTATATTACACCGACCTGGACATGTTCCTGAATATATTGTGTACGATTTGTCAATATGTGTTATTAAAAAAAAAAAAAATGACACAAAATAAAAAAAAATATTTGTAATCTTTAATTAATAAGTAACGTTACTTGCTCTGCCTCTGAAACGATTTTCCTTTTCTGCTGACATCACCAAGCCCTCTTATTTTTTATTCCCTCCCCTCAAATAACCTGTCATTGCGACACCACTTTTCATGATCCAGTCAATTTCTGATGGATAAAATAAATTCCTGCCCTACATTTTCTCGTTAAATATGTTTTTCTCAGAAATACATAAAATTACAGAAGTAAAATGAGCTGTTTCATTTTGACTCTTTCTTTCAGACTGAAACTAAACAGTGTGTGAACATCAATTGTACAACACTCATTAATATTTTATGAGGCAAGCATTGAGGCAGTTTATGATTGGTTGTCTGTTGCTACAGCACTTAATAAATATTTCCGTCTTCTCACAAAGTAAGTTCTCGTGTGAAAAATTACTTAATTTTCATATGCATTCAGAAGACTTCAAATATGACTCACAAATCGAATAGACTACTTTTATGATACTTTTGGGTCCTTTTTAAGCTTTAAAGTTAATCCTTATCAACTGTCATTGTACTGTAAAGACAGACAGTCAAACAGATTTGGAATAGCTTGAGGGTGAGTAAATTAAGACTAATTTTTGGTTGAGCTATACCTTTAAATTAGAAAAAAATAATCACTCTAAGTTTCTCTATGGCTTCTTCAGAGGAGAAACTGTTCTACAAAATGTTACAGAGTAAAGCATTTTCTGTAATTATGCACACTTTGGATGCTTAACTAGCACTTAACCTGACAATTTGCCATGGATGTTTAGCAGTGTGAAATTTGAGTACAGTTAACTTGCTGTAAAGAGACAGATTCAGATCTAAATATGGGCCACACACCCACATTCAAACCAGCACACGTCACACCCTTTAAACTGGAGAGTATTTAAGTATACATTTCTTCTTGAGGGTACCACACACACACACACAGTTAGCAATTGTGTGTTTTTCCTCCATCAATCACTGAAGATTTTTTCATCTTTACGTTTGGTGTCAGCATCAGTTTACATCAGTTTGATGGTGGATGTCACAAATGGGTCATGAAAACAGAAAAAACAAGCAGAGGTGAGGCCACACACCTGGACAGGACTATTAGACATGGTTTCAACAAAGGCCATATGTAGATTTACAGTAACAGAAGCTCACACACACTGTTTACAGTAATCCAAAGACTTGAAATCAGTGCAGCCAGAACAGAAGGAATAACATGAGGGTGAGTAAATGACAGAATTTTCATTTTTTGAATAAACTATCCCTTTAAGTTTACATCTTAACCTTCTATTCTAATATATGACTGTAAAAACACTCTGATTCCATTAAAACAATCCACAAGTTCACTTTCCGCTAAAACAGGATGTGTTTTTGAGAGCATGTGCACGCGAGACAAAGAAATACAGATTATTTTACTGAAATGATGCATGAACGAACTGTTTTGGCGGCTTGTCTGTGTATTTTTGTCTGAGCTGTCATTATTGCGAGTGTGTTATAAGCATTCCCACAAATTTGACAAATTCTTCCTGCTAATCCTCTTTATAAACTAATCCATCATACATTGAGCAGTTTCTCAGAGCCCAGGCCCTATAGAACGTACAGTATATAACAAAGTTCATTAGATCGCTCTTTTCAAGCTCAAATTAGGAATTAAATATTACAGTTTCTGCATACTTATATTTAGAATAAAAGCAAAATTTTTAATTAAAATAATAAATATTTACTGAGTAATCCATAATTTTGTAGACGGGGGTCAAAATTTTGGAGCAAAACTACAGGTCAAAAATAACCTTAGAAAGATGGCAGCATAGGTATTACATTTTTACACAGAGATATGTAGTTCTATTACTAGAATCAGTTGACTTCAGCACCCCTTGTTGCATTATATGACAATATAATATCCATTTATGTGTGTAATCCTTTTTTATTTTCCTTCTGAAAAGGATTAACAAAATCAATTTTAGCTGAGGAAGTTCCTGAAAGTTGGTTGATTTTACATGGAATAACCCTATTTTTATATATTTTTGCATTTTTAGTGCAATTGTGTAAACATTTCTTAATATTTGTCAAACAAGAAAGATCAAGTAATGAGTCAAGAAAGAGAATGTTAAAAAAAAATAACGGTTTATATCATTTCCAGCAAACTCATCACAACGGAAATGTTATGTCAGGTTGAGAACATTGGATTATGGGATACAATATTCCCAGGTGGAGTTACTCAGTCGAGTCAAGTGCAACTATTCCAAGAGCTGGATTTTTGACAGTGGCCCGAGCAATCTCTTGGTCGATGTCCCAACAAATGGGACTCACAAGCATGGAAGGAAGAATGGGTTCAGGTGAGAAAGAAGGTATATCCAGTGAATGCAGACAAGAGAGGGCATCAGCCTTGATGTTCTTTGATCCCAGTCTATATGTGATGGTATTTTCTAAAAGAGCGTTTTTCCCCTCTAAAAGAGTATATTTCTCTAAAAGAGCGCACACACGGAACGTCTTTTTAAAGACGCGTCTTTCTAAAGATGCCTTTCCGTTCGTGTGTTATTCCTGGTTGCGGTCGTTTTCTCTCAACTTCGGATGGTCATGATCGCTGTCTCTCGTGTCTGGGCGCGACCCACACGGAGGCAGCGTTTATGAATGGTTCATGTTCTCACTGCGAGAACATGACCATGGCAACGTTGCGGTCGCAGCTTGCCTTGGTCCTCCTACCTACGGGTTTGAGGTCAGCGCGGCTGGCGCTGGGGGCGATTTGGGGACCTCAATGGGATCGCCTCCGCCGGGTATCCCCCCGCGGACCTCCCATTCCCCAGCACGCTCGTCTGCCCCAATCGGGCTTCCGGATGAGTTCACCGGCTCGTTGCACGGCGAGTCTGGCTTCTTGTTCGAGAAGATGATGAGCTCTCGAGCGCAGCATCGGAGAGCGGGCTTGTCCAGTCGGACGCAGAAGCCTCAGCTGGGCTTCCCCCTTCGGGGACGGTCGCCCAGTTACAGGCCGATGCCAAAATGATGGACATGCTTTCCCTGGCGGCCACGAGCGTCGGGCTAAAGTGGAACCCTCCGCTCTCCCCTGAACCCTCGCGGCTTGATGATTGGTTTCTGGGCTCGCGGCGTCGCTCAGACCAGCCACGCCCCGCTCCAGTGCCATTCTTCCCGGAGGTGCATGAGGAGCTGACGAAGTCATGGGAGGCACCTTTTACTGCCCGACCCCGACTCTGCAGTTCCCCCGCTCTCACTACCCTCGATGGCGGGGCGGCCAGGGGCTATACGGCGATTCCCCTGGTGGATAAGGCGCTCGCGGTGCACTTATGCCCGCAGAGCACCGCCACCTGGCGTGGACGCCCTAAGCTCCCCTCCAAGCCCTGTAGGCTCACGTCGTCCCTGATGGCCAAGGCCTACAGCGCTGCTGGACAAGCCGCCTCTGCCCTGCACGCCATGGCTCTCCTGCAGGTCCACCAAGCCAAGGCACTGAAAGAACTGCACGAGGGTAGTTCCACCCCAGATTTGATGCAGGAACTGTGCTCGGCGACTGACCTCGCCCTCCGGGCAACGAAGGTCACGGCGCGGTCTCTCGGGCGGACGATGGCCACACTAGTGGTCCAGGAGCACCACCTGTGGCTCAACCTGGTCGAGATGGGCGAGGCCGACAAGACACGGTTCCTTGCTGCCCCCATTTCCCAGGCGGGCCTATTCGGCGACACCGTTGAGGACTTTGCCCAGCAGTTCTCGACGGTAAAGCAGCAGACGGAGGCAATCCGGCACATCTTGCCCCGGGGCGGCTCAAGACCCCGCACCCCGTCTGCTCATCGCCAAGGGCGTCCCCCTGTGGTGACTGCACCGGCTCTGCCGCAGCCCGCCCCTCCGGCCCCGGCGTGGAGCCCACCGCAGGAAGCCGACACCACCCGTCTCACAGCCGGCACCAAAGAGCCCACGGAGGTCTTCGAAGTGCCCCTGAGATGGGCAACCCAGGGACGAGGGAACCCACTCACCTGGAGCTGGTAGAAAGACCACTCCATCCCCCGTGGAGGGCCGGGTGGAAAATCTTTTGTTGCCTTTTTGTTTGATTTTGCCGCACGCCCAAGTGGCTGCGGTACCCAACAGTTCAACAAAAGAGCGGCTTCCTTCCTCCCTGGGTCACATACCCGGTGTGTACGGTCGTCACCACAACTACCGTCCACGGGCTTTATCTTGCAGGATTGGCACTCTAGCGGTGCCCTTTCCGCCCCTGAGCGCCCAGCTGTGGCACAAATCCACCCCCGATGTGACAGCCTCCACGGGTCGCAAGAACCTGTCCCTCCAGCCGAGATGAAGAAAGGGTTTTACAGCCCCTACTTCATCGTGTTCAGTGTTCACAAAAGTTGTTCCCTGGTTGACTTCCTCCGAGCCCTGTGGCAGTCGAGTTTTCAGAGAGACTCACTGCTGGCCCAGTACACGCGCTAACTAAGAGCCCGGTTCTGGGGTAGGTGCTCCGCATGTGGCGGTTTCCTGTAAGGCATGCGATCTATATCTTCCGCTAATTCGTTTCCCTGCTGGCAAACTGCATCTTCCTTGGGCAGAGCCCCTCTGCCCCAGTCTCCATGTTGTAGTAACTCCTCCCCCATTGGGCAGGATCTACCTTGAAGGCTCTCCACATGGTTGGAAAGACCATGTAACGTATTTTTCCACTTAAATATCCCCCCCCTCTCTGGGGTGAGGTGTGGTCTCCGCGGTGTCCTCCCCTTGGGAGGGACACCCCCCGACTAGACCTGGCAGCCCAGTCGGATAATCCCCCTTCTTTTTTTAGGGAGTGGAAAAAGAGAAGGGGAAAAGAGGCCACGACTGGGTTAAGCCTGTCTCTATCTTTGGGTAGTCGACTTGTCCCCAAAAAGGGCCGTTCGACACTCATAACTGTGTTGGGGGAGGTTACGTGTCGACCTGGTGTGCTGGCTATGAGGCACACAGCAAGTCTGCCCACCACACACCGCCAGTTCACGTAACACAGTTCAGCCTTGTGGCGTTTTGTATAGGGACCCCTAGTGTCACTACATCGACACCAACATCGAGTGAGTGACAGATAGGGAACGTCATGGTTACTGGTGTAACCTCCGTTCCCTGATGGAGGGAACGAGACGTTGGTCCCTCCTGCCACAACGCTGAACTACCCGCTGAAATGGCCGGACCTTATATCAGCTCCTCAGCGTAAAACCTGAATGAGTGGTTGCATACCAGCTCCTTTTATACCCATATGTTTGGGGGAGTGGCATGCAAATACCACTCGCCAATTTTCATTGGCCTTTTATCAAAGACCAGAGGTGTCTCGGGCTCCCAAGAGTGACCCCTAGTGTCACTACATCGACACCAACGTCTCATTCCCTCCATCAGGGAACGGAGGTTACACCAGTAACCATGACGTTTATTCATCACTAGGTTGGTGAGAGGGGCAGCAACATTGCCAAAAAAAAGTTACAGATTAACCTCCAGTAGTAGTTTGCAAAGCCAAGGAACTGCTGTAACTCTTTGATAGTGGAAGGTTGAGGCCAGGAGGTGATAGCTTGTGTCTTCTTTGTGTCCATCTTCACCCCTGGGGAGAAATAATTTATCCCAAGAAGTGAACTTCCGATAAATGAAACTGACATTTCTCAGCTTTGAGGAACAACTGATGTTCTTGTAATTTTTAAAGGACCTGCTTGATGTGATGAATGTTCACTCATGTATGATGAATACTAGAGGAGTATGTCATCAATATACACAAAGACAAACCAGTGAAGGAACTCCCGTATTATCTCATACATGTATGATTGTAAAACGGAGGGGGTGTTGACCAAACTATACTGCATGACCCGGTATTCATAGTGGTAGGTGGAGGTGACGAAAGCGGTCATTCATTCATCCCCCTCTCAGATCCGAATGAGGTTATACACGCTTCTTAGATCTAATTTGGAGTATACCCTTGTGCCACGCAGGAGTTCTAGGGTTGCAGGGACCAAAGGCAAAGGGTATTTAAACTTCTCCATTATAGTATTGAGTGACCGGTAGTCTAGGCATGATCGCAACACTCCATCTTTTTTGGCCATGAAAATAAACTGAATGCCGTTGGAGAGGTCGAAGGAGTTATGTATCCCTGCTGCAGTGCCTCCTTCACATATTCCTCCTTTGCGATCCATTCAGGGATCAAGAGAGGGTAAACTTTTCCTCGTGGTAAAGGTGCACCTGGTATAACGCTCAATGGTGCAGTCCCAGGGTCGATGCTAAGGAAGCTGGGAAGCCTTCTTTGGGCTCAACACTTTGAGGAAAGCGTTGTATTCCGGAGGGATGTCCATGTCGGGAGTGATAGAGGGACTTTCAACAGTGGTGGTGTGGCATGGTAATGGCAGACAATCTTTAACACACCGTTCTCTCCAGTCACTCACCTCACCAGTGGACCATGAGATAACCAGGTTATGATGCATGAGCCAGGGTAAACCTAAGATGACATCTGTTGTGGCATTATCAAGGATGAAGAAAGAGATGATTTCAACATGACGGGTTCCGGTCTGAAGACTATTGGGTTCTGTTTGGTGGGTTATGAATCCTGACCAGATGGTAGTTCTGTCTACTGAATGAATGGGAACAGGACTTGAACAAACGGTTGATGAAATCTGTAGTTTAGAAGAGTGACGGAATCAGAATCTATGAGAGCAGTTGTAGTAATAGTATGAAAAGAACTGGAGATGGTGACTTTCAAAGTGAAGAGTGATGTATGAATGGTAGGACAATAAATAGAACTTAATCACTTTGAGGACAGACAGGACATGAGGACAAAAGGAGATCATCAGCTCCACAGTACAGACATAAGCGGTGTTCCTGCCTCCTTCTGCACTTAGCCGAGGTCGACCGGGTGGAACGAAGTTGCATAGGATCCTCCTCCATCGACGGTAATGGAATGTTGGGCTGTGGTGACATGAACTGAATGCTCCGATAACCAGAGTTTGGCCGGGGTATGATCGTAGACAGTTATATACCAGGATAGAAAGTTGAATGTACCGCTTAAAACCCATCGTGTCATCCTCTCCAGTGATATGTATTTGGAGAGCAGTAGAGCTGGCTCATTCCATTGACTAGCAGCGGCAAGCAAGAGGAAGTGCAAAGCATAATCCGTCACAGAGAGGGAGCCTTGACACAGCCTAGATAGCTTCTCCCCAGCTTGAGAATTCTGCATCAGTTGTTCGAACACTTCACAGAAATGTTGGATGAAAGTATTGGCTGAAGTGAGAACTGAACCACCCTGGCTCCAGATAGTGGAACCCCATTGAAGAGCTTTGTCCGACAAGAGCGAGATGATATACGCTATCTTAGCCTTCTCTGGGGGAAAATTGGTGGGGCTGTGAGAGAACATTGTAGCAGAAATCTATTACAATATACAGGAGTGCCAGAAACACAAGCTGGTGTGGCCAGGGGAGTAGAGGAATGATGTACAGCCCAAGGATTGGACGAATTATTGGGTAGTTAAACGATGTTACCACCATCGGTGGATGTAATGCTGGCGGCACCGGAGACTGGAGCTGTGGGTATCGCCTGAGTCAGAGCATCAAGGGTGGCTTCAATACCCTAGAGCATTCTATTAGTCCATTGAAATATTGTTTCCTGTGCTGAAAGATCTTGCTGACTGGCAATAACTCCCGCTGGGTCAATGCTACAGTCCAGTCTTCGGTCATGAAGACAATGACAACAGATGTAAGTTGAACCCAAATGCAGGGATTTATTGATCCCAGTACAGCATAGACCAACAATGGCACAATGCCCAAAACAAAGAAGGAAACAAACAGAAATATTTCCAAAGGGAGTCTTTCTAAATATAGCTGGATGAAGAGGAAGAGTCTGTGTGTTCTCAGACAAGACAATGACTGTGTGGAGTGTGTGTGTGTATGTAAGTAGTTTGATGTTAATTAGGAGATGAAGAACGTGTGTGAAGGTTGACAAGGCTCAATTATCCAGGGAATTGGAGCAGATGATGTTGCGGTGTGGAGAAACCAGTGAGGGCATGATTGTTATGGTTCGCTTTCTAGTCTTGGGGTTGGCGGAAAGTGAGTAACAAAGTAGTGGAGAGAACACAGGTGTTCTCCTGTCTCCAGGTCCCAGAACTGCAACAAGCACATGTCCACAAAAGTTTAACAAATGAAAAGAATTTTTATTACATAATAGTGGAATTAACAAAGATAGGCTTCAGAAGGGGAGAAGGCCAAAGTAACAAACAAAAGACAATCTTCCTAGAAAGAAGAGTAGCTGTAACTTACCTACAGAAAGAAAGCAAAAAAAAACAAAAAACAAAAACAAAAACAAAAAAAAAAACAAACAAACAAGAATTCACTTCCCTGACTCCCTTTCTTTCCAAAAACAGGTGATAAGCATTTACTTAAAGAAAATGGCTTCCACCTCCCCACAAGTTATCCCACAAAATCTGGTAATATTATGAGATACACTTATTTACACTTACTTCAACAGGCAACTCTTAGTGTGGCAGACAACACTCTGAAACCAGGGGACAGGACAGCTCTGTGTGGAGGAAATATCCTCAGTCTCTCCATGAATGAAGGAACTGTGAGCTTCTTGTACTCCAGCACTCCTTAACAGGGACAGTTATAGCAGTCAAAGCTGACGAGCAGGAATTAACACCAGGTGACACACATGAACCTGTTAATGTGATAGGAGGTGTGGCAACAAGGAATGGAGCAAGGAGATAGAACATACAACAACAACAACAACAAAAGACACATTCACAAATGTAACAACTTTGCTATATTGAAAGCACTACAACTACACATAATATGGTTTTACCTTATGAATTCTTTTTTTATGTACAGTAATTTCAAATCAGTTGATTGCAACATGCTCCAAAAAAGTTAAGACAGAGGCAATTTAAGGCTAATAACAATTTGATGAGTTGAAATAACAAGACGATGTGAAACAGGAGATGTTAAACAGGTGAGGCAATCATGTCATAGTATATCAGGAGCCTCCAAAAACAGCCTAGTCCTTCAAGAGCAAGGATTGTTCAAGACTTGTCAATTTGCCAACAGATGCTTCAGCAAATAATCCAGCACTTTGAGAAGAATGTTCCCCAAAGACAAATTGGAAGGATTTTGGGCATTTCAATCTCTACAGTGCACATTATAGTTAAAAGATTCAAGGAATCTGGTCAAATCTCGGTGCCTAAAGGGCAAGACGAAAACTATTTATGAATGTGCGTGATCTCTGATCCCTCAGACATCACTGTCTTAAAAAAAACGGCATTCATCTGTAATGGATATCATTAACATGGGCTTGGGATCATTTTAGTAAACCTTTGTTAGTCAACACCATTCTCTGCTGCATCCACAGATGCAAGTTAAGACTTTACTATGCAAAGCAGAAGCCATACATCAACATGTGTTTTTTGGTCTGAAGAGTCCACATTTCAAAAAGTTTTTGAAAAACACAGCCATTGTGTTATCCGGGCCAAAGAGGAAAAGGGCCATCCAAGCTGTTATTAGCATCAGGTCCAAAAGCCAGTGTCTGTATGTGTCAGGGGTGTGTCAGTGCCCATAGCATGGGTAACTCGCTTGTCTATGAGAACACCATGAATGCAGACAGATATGTTCAAATTTTGGAGCAAATAAATACTGCCATCCAACACTGTCTTTTCCAGGGACGTCCCTGCATTTTCCAGCAGGACAACTTCAAACCACATACTGGCTGGATTACAAGTGCATAGCTGTGTGAGGAGAGAGTGTGGGTGCTAGATTGGCCTGCCTGCAGTCCTGACCTGTCTCCAATTGAGAATGTGTGGCGCATTATGAAGCGCACCATACAGCAACAAAGTCCCCATACAATAGTGCAGCTAAAGACCTACATAATGGATGACTGGGGGAAAATTCCACTTTCTAAACTTAACAAACTTGTGTCTCCAGTGCCCAAATGCTTAATAAGTGTTATTAGAAGAAATGGTGATGTTTCAGAGTGGTAAACACTCGACTGTCCCAACTTTTTTGGAGCGTGTTGCAATCATCTGATTTGAAATGACTGTACATAAAATTTTTATTTTTTTTATTCAATTCACTGGGTAAAACATCATATAATGTGTAGTTGTAAGCTTTCAATATAGCAAAGGGTGATTATAATTTACAAATCACTCATTTTTGTTTTATATTAGCATTCTTCATACTGTTCCAACTTTTCGGTATTGGGGTTGTACTAAATTTGTGTCATTTTGATTATTAGAAATGTTTTATTCAATAGAAATATATTTCTGTCACATTTACTGTGTCTCCCCCATGAACATTTATTTTGGCGGAAAACTGAAAAGTTGCTGTGTTTATGTGACAGTTCTGTCCTCATTACAAATCACGAAGATTTATTTTAATGGTGCACTTTTTATTAGACTTAATGGCCAAAAAATAAGTGCTTTAAACTGTAATATTTATGATATCGCTTACTTTGATATCGTCAGCAAAATCATCGTTAGGGGTGGGTAAAAATATCTATTTACCCTTCTGTCACTCACTCGACGTTGTGTCGATGTAGTGACACTAGGGGTCACTCTTGAGAGCCCCAAACACCTCAGATCTTTGAGAAAAGGCCAATGAGAATTGGCGAGTGGAATTTGCATGCCACTCCCCCGGACATACGGGTATAAAAGGAGCTGGCTCGCAATCACTCATTCAGATTTTTTCTTCGGAGCCGAGCGGTTGTACTATCAGCGAGCTGAATACTACTGCTGTTCCATTCACCTCTTAAGAAGTGTATGCTGTTGGATATATGGCACATTTCCAGCGACTTTCTCTCCTTCTGCACGACGAGTGCAGATTTTGCCCCTGGGCAATTCGACAGCACTAAAAGAGTGTATATTCCTGCTAGTATATGTTCTCTATTAGAGCACACACATTGACGTTTAAAGACTTGCTTTATAAAGATGTGTTTCCGTCTTTGTGTGATTCCTGGATGCGGTCGCTATCTCTCCGCTTCCGATGGCCATGGGTGCTGCCTCATGTGTCTGGGTAGCGATCAAACTGAGGCAGCGTTCGTGGATGGTTCATGTTCTCATTGCGAGAATATGACCATGGCAACGTTGCGGTCGCGACTTTCCTTCTTCCGGGGGAAAGCCACTCTAGCCACCCCCCGTGCCTCACCTTTTACTTCCGGGTACGAGGCCGGCCCGACTGGTGCTGGAGGCGATTTGGGGGCTTCAATGGGCGCAGCTCCGCCGGGTAAATCCCCGCGGACCTCCCATTCCTCAGCTCGCTCGTTTGCCCCCGGCGAGTTCCGAGAGGAGACAAGCTCACCCCAGGGCCAGCTCAGTGTCCCTTTTGGAGCTCCGGAGCAGGATGAGCGCTCAATCGCTGCATCGGAGAGCATACTGGCGATGTCAGACGCTGAGGACTCAACACGCACAGCGACCCGTGCAAGCATGACAGTCATCTTGCCATCAGCATCTGGCACTTGCCCATGGCACCTCTCTAGCAGATATCTGCAGGGCAGCGGCCTGGGAGACACCCAACACCTTTGCAAGATTTTACAATCTCCGGGTTGAGCCGGATTCGTCCCGTGTTCTGTCATGTACGAACAGGTACGTTCGGGAATACGGACAGCTGGCCGGGTGTATCGCTTGCGTATAGCGCCTTTCCCCTCCACAGAGGCAAAGATGTGCGCTTCTTTTCCCATGCGAGTTCACAAACCCGTGAACCCTGGATGTCCTTCCTCCCTAGCCCTGTGGCTCGCGAATTCAGTGGAGGAATTCACAGCCTGAACCAGCACGTGTGCTAATATGGCCTTACTGAGGTAGGTGCTCCACAGGTGCCGGTTGCACCGGTAACCCCCTGTGATGTATTTTCCAGAGTACGGTCTCCCTGTCAGCAAACCTGCGTCTCCCTTCTACAGGGCCCTCTCTGTCCCGGTCACCATGTTTGTAGAGCTCCTCCCCTTTCAGGCAGGACCTACCACTGCGCCTCTTCCATCTGTGGCTCTGAGCCCACATGATGTGCTTGCCACATGTTACCTCCCCTCCTGGCAGGATGTGGTCTCCGTGGGGTCTTTTCCCCCTGAAAGAATAGGATAGAAAAAGAACACCTTCCCCGGCGCATATATTAAGCGTTAAAATGGCCCCTGCCGAATAACTGAATACTCTGTGGAGAGAAAACATTGAGAGAAAAGGCTGGCATGGCCTGCTTCCATACTAGATACGTCTCCCACCCCCCCCCAGGGATGTGGGGATATATACACCATTTTTTGGGGCGTTGGGGGAGGCTACGTGCAGACCGGTGCACCTGCTACTACGCACGCAGCAGCTTGCTTGCACCTGCACCGGCAGTCCACGTAACACGGTTCAGCTAGTTGTTGCGTTTCCTATAGAGACCCCTAGTGTCACTACATCGACACAATGTCAAGTGAGTGACAGAAGGGGAATGTCTCGGCTCCTGTCGTAACCACCATTCCCTGATGGAGGGAACGAGACGTTGTGTCCTCCCTGCCACAACGCTGTACTACCCGCTGAAATGGCGGGACCCTGTCTCGGCTCCTCAGCACAAAACCTGAATGAGTGGTTGTGAGCCAGCTCCTTTTATACCTGTATGTCCGGGGGAGTGGCATGCAAATTCCACTCTGCAATTCTCATTGGCCTTTTCTCAAAGATCGGAGGTGTTCGGTGCTCTCAAGAGTGACCCCTAGTGTCACTACATCGACACAACGTCTCGTTCCCTCCATCAGGGAATGGAGGTTATGACAGTAACCGAGACGTTTTCGATGCATCGCAATCTTCATTTCAACGATCTCGATATCGATTCTTAAATCTCAAGATTTATCTTTTACGCTATGCACAACCAAAGTACTGGCTCAACCCTCCACTAAAATGAGAGGAAATCACTCGCATTAGCAACCAAATTTCACGCTAGGTGACTAAATGGCAACTGGCTGGTAAAGGTTTAGATTTCACTCACCAGTAATTGTGAAGTATAGTAGTGGAGTATTCAGCAGCGAGATCCTTTCACTGTGAGTTGAGAGTAAAAGTTGTTCTGTATAATGTGTGTCCAAAGACGAGATCCACGTGACCCTTTCTGTTCTCTACAGCCAGTTTATGATCATAAACAGCAAAAAATAAACATTTAATTCTAATCACACATAGCAAAGATGAGATAAAGACATTCGAGTCCTGTCTCTTTAACATGCGCTCATCTACAGAAGCTCTTTACAGAAATGCTGGTTTTGTTAAAGAGACATTACCGATTTTAGCAGGTGTTCAACAAATCAATGAAAATACTTGTAAATAGTACAAATTATGCAATTAAACAATAAACAAGTAAAAAAAAAAAAACACATGAAAAATAATATTTTATTTATTGATTGAATACATGGATTTGTTCATTTTTAAGAAGCTTAAATGTGACCAAAATGATGAAAAACTAATGAAAAATAATTTGTAAAATGTATATTTTCATAATGTACCTAGTAAGAAGGTCCCCTGAATAATTAACAGCATTAGTTGGGAAAGAATTTCTTATATATCTAATCAAAATGGATATTAAAACTGAAATATATCCATATGAAAATCGGAATCGAAAGCATGCAAATCAGAATCAAATCGGGAAATCTGCATCAATACCCAGCCTTAATCATTGTGATTATGTTGTTAATATTTGACATACATTGCCCAGCCCTGCTAAGCACATTATACATACTGCATACTACAGAAATAGTACAAGTAGTATGGATGTGTAACGGGTAAAGGATGGGCAGTCATCGTAAACTTTAATGACAGAAATAAACTTAAAACAACATAAAACATATAGATGCACACACACACACACAGCAATCACGTGTATGTCTGTCTCTCCCGAACTGGCGTCTCCGGCTCCCCTTTATCTCTCTCTCCCGCTGATTAGTTGACTCAGTGCCGGCCGTGCACCCTCACTGCCCAGCCACGCCCTCCTCCTCGTCACAGGATATTAATCTGAACATAGCCTAGAGGTGACTTGATCCATTCTCCAATATAGTGAAAATGTTATAAGCAAAAAAACTGCTTATTTATAAGCACAATGAGGTGTCCTTTACTTAAAGATTTAAAGAGAGGACTGTGGCCCATTCACACACCCTCTCCTCAGGCTATACACACTTCGAAAGCAGATACACACACCCTGTTGTCTAAAACACTTACTTAAGGCTCTCTAAATTGTGTATTTGTACTTTAGTTCCTTGTCCTGTGTTTCAGTCAGGGTTTTATTCAATGTTGCACTTAAATTACTAGCTTGTGTGTATATTTGTGTGTGTGTGTGTGTGTTTGTGTGTACACTTTTGTGTACCACCCAGAATGCTTTGATTACGCTCATGCTGACTCGAAGCTTTAATTACAGTCCAAACCAAATGATCCCAACACTCCACAAATAACCCAGCCAGACCAGATCAAACACTTGACGAGCTCACACACCATCATTAGACAGGAAACACCCCTAAGTCTGCCATGCCACGCCCTGAGCCAATCGCAGCACAGCATGAGCCAATCTCTGGGGGCTCACTGCGAATGAAGAAAAGAAAACATTAAAAATCTCACAATACTCACTGACATATGAAAGATTAATGGAAAATCTTTTCCACAAACGACCAAATAATGATGCATTCTCAGTAAAGTGAGTCTTAAGTGAGTCCAAGCCCTTTCAATCATCTAAATTCAATCAATTAATGACACATTTGAACTACACAGCGCAGGTTAAAAAGTGTTTATCTTTAAAATGCCAGTAAGTATGTGCAAAAATGATTGGAATATTATACAAGTCGACTACTTTCGGGCCCTATTTTAAGCTTTAAGGTGAGTCACCTTCTGTATTACACATAAAAAAGGTCATATGGGTTTGGAACAACATGAGGGTGAGTACATGATGACAGACTTCATTTTTGGGTGAACTATTCCTTTAATATTTTTTTTTTAAAGGGTCAAGAGCTTGTTGACCACAGATTTGGTGACTAATCTATTTATAATGTATTTGTGTGCATGCATATACTGTTTTATCAACTGTTCTCTGTTTTTCTGGATTGACCACAGTTCATCAGGATAATAGTGGTCTAAATTACATCAATTAGTCTGGCAGATGCTTTCTAACCATACTTTTTGTACTCAATACAAATAGTTCATTCAGTAGATTCAGTAGCAGCTCCTGCTACAGGTAGCAAACGACTTGATTAGAGTACACAGACAGTGTCTGTGTGTGCCAAAATGAACATTGAGCTTGGATGGATACTATAAAACTATAAAAATACAGATCTCAGATGTTTCTCCTGAGAAAAAGACCACATTAATCTCACGTCTCCAATGTCTCAAGCTGTGCTCAAATTTGTAAGTCTGCTAAGATACTAATGTATAGAGATTTCAATATGAACTCAAATATTCCAAGACCAAATGATCTGAGCTATACTATCCACATTCATTTGAGCTATACTATCCACATTCATTTTATAGCTCTATACCTTTACTGCGTGTTTCATTTATTTGTATTATTATCTATCGTGGAAAATGTAGAAAAAAAGTCAGAGACAAGTTGATACTTAAATGAGACATAAGAACACAATGAAGTCTCCAGAGCTACTTCTGAGCAATCAAGTTTTCCCTCTGTGCTAGGTCTAGATGTGTTGCCAGGTGGTTGCTAGGTGGTTACTGGCTCAAGTCAAAAGAGTCCACACTGAAGTAATATTATGCGACTGGATTAATGAAAATCTTCTTGGGGGTTGGGGGGAAGAAAATACATTTTGTAGGTATCTAGCTATAAATGATGATAGTTAAAAAAAAAAAAAAAAACATCCTTAAGAATCTTTACGGAAATACAAAATATTTCGACAATTTCGTGACGCTCATTTTTTATATGGACCTTTTAAGTTATTCAACGCAATTCACACAAAACAATTACTTGGATACACATCTACTATGATGATTGTTTTCAGTTTTTTAGTACAAAATCATTTTGATATTTTTTCCTGGGGCTTAAGGTAAAAAAATGTCTAAGTGGTGTAACAGTCCACTTAAAAATCTCATTAAAAGTCTCATTAAAAGCTGAAATTCGTAAAAAAAAAAAAAAAAAAAAAGTTGGCATAAATAGTTTGGTATAAACTTTTATTAGGCTATTATTTCTTAAATAAATAAAAACAAACCTCGCACACCTGAAAAATTTTAGGTAGGTGTGAAAGACAAAAAAAAATAAATAAAAGGAATTCCGCCACACTACCTTGCAAGGTTGATCAGTTTTATTGCAATGTTTCTGCATGCCTGATAAAGGTTGTGTGACCGAAATGCCGCAATACATTTTTGATTGTCTTAGCAAGCTATGGTAGTGTGCGGGATTTTTTCCTTTTGTTATAATTTCTTTAAAAAATGCATGTAGTGAAAAAACTTTGGTTTAAAAATATTATTAATATTTGAAAACTTTTATCAGGTGGTGTAGCTGACATGTGCCGTTTTGTTGTCATGTGGCAAGAAACCTATAAAACAGTGAGGACCCCTATAGACCCACATTACTGTGTGTGAAGTTAAAAAATAAAAAAAATAAAAAATCAGATATTTTGCTTTTTTAGTTTAAAAGACACATTTTGTTCACATCAAATGGAGTAACCCTGAGAAATCGTATTGATATATAGGACTCGGAAATTAAATATATATATACTGTATATATATATATATATATATATATATATATATATATATATATATATATATATATAAATATTCTGTTGAAAAAATATGTTTTAAAACAACTTTCAAATTAATTAACATATCAGATATTTAGATATTTTTCTGCAAAGCCACATTTTGTTCACGTCAAATGGAGTAACCTTCAGAAAACGTCTTGATATTTGTAAGTAAAAAACACATGATATTTGTAAAAAAAAAAAAAAAAATTAAATAAAATAATATATATATATATACCTTTTTTATATTGATGATTAGGTTATACAGTTGTGCTCAAAAGATTGCATACCCTGACAGAAATTGTGAAATTTTGGCATTGATTTTGAAAATATGACTGATCATGCAAAAAATTTTATTTAAGGATAGTGATCATATGAAGCCATTTATTATCACATAGTTGTTTGGCTCCTTTTTAAATCATAATGATAACAGAAATCACCCAAATGGCCCTGATCAAAAGTTTACATACCCTTCAATGTTTGGACATGTTACAGACACACAAGGTGACACACACAGGTTTAAATGGCAATTAAAGGTTCATTTCCCACACCTGTGGCTTTTTAAATTGCAATTAGTGTCTGTGTATAAATAGTCAATGAGTTTGTTAGCTCTCACGTGGATGCACTGAGCAGGCTAGATACTGAGCCATGGGGAGCAGAAAAGAACTGTCAAAAGACCTGCGTAACAAGGTAATGGAACTTTATAAAGATGGAAAAGGATATAAAAAGATATGCAAAGCCTTGAAAATGCCAGTCAGTACTGTTCAATCACTTATTAAGAAGTGGAAAATTCAGGGATCTATTGACACCAAGCCAAGGTCAGGTAGACCAAGAAAGATTTCAGCCACAACTGCCAGAAGAATTGTTCGGGATACAAAGACAAACCCATTGGTAACCTCAGGAGAAATACAGGCTGCTCTGGAAAAAGACGTTGTGGTTGTTTCAAGGAGCACAATACTTGTTGACCCCTCTCCAAACATAGCGCTTATGGTTGTGACCATAAAGCTCTATTTTGGTCTCGTCACTCCAAATTACAGTGT